>NC_142790.1:4446078-4746078 GCF_988280905.1 Pimephales promelas | reverse complement strand
ACATTTGACCTGTTTTGAAAAGAAAAATAGAAAATATATATAAAGACGTGTGTAGAAAGTGGTGGTTTATTGTCGTCACACTAATTGCGTCATCGGGTTCTATGCTCATATTGGTTTTTGATTTGAAGATTGGAATTAATTTTAATTCCATCGGAAGTAAAATTTGATTGCGGTGGTCATTAATCGACACTAGCAATCGAAGCCTACAGATTTTTGTTTATGATTAGAGGAATCTTTTAGGATTTGCAAAATTGATCTCAGGCAGACAAATCTCTGCCAAATAAAAACTGTGAGCACCTGACTTAAGGCCATTGCACACTGAGTACGAAATTTTCGTATGTGTATTTTCGTGTTCATCACCCTAAAAATTCGTCACGCATAGAAACCTTGCACACCGAGTCCATTGCGTAATTATTAAACCTTTGCGGGGAAAAACGCAAAAATACCAAATGGATTCGTCAAGCAGTGAGGATGATTTTTGCCCTCTCTCATATTGAAAAGAGAAGAAAGAGAAAATATTACGTCCATCCAATCCTGAAATTGCGCCGAGACAGGAGAGTTCCACCTTATCAGGAGTTGCGAATTTATCCTGAGCGATTCAAAATTTACCTCAGAATGTCAGTGGGACAGTTTGATGCTTTGCTAGCGATTCTGGAGCCACATATTAAAAACAAGACCATCAATTTCCGTGAACCAATCGATTCTGAACGGAGACAGGCAGTTTGTTTGGTATGGACCAGGTATGGACACACACACACACGCGCGCGGCCCGGTGGAAGCGCTGGGCAGACAGAACAGCTAGGCTGTTATTGAGTATATATTGTGCCCAAATAATACATTAGTTATCGAATAGGCTGCTCAATCACACCTTATTCGATCCTAAATTTCAGTCTGATTGAAAGGGGAGGTTTATTAATTTCATAATCCAATATAGAGAAGAGAACATAAACACTTGATCGAATTGAAAACCGAAACTGAAAGCACGGCGCACATGTGCAATGATTTGAGGACGAGCTCCCCCCGGCCCTGAATTGTAAAAATACCTCTCAAAATGCTGGCTCTGGATGCGAAAAACGCAGAAAATCGAACCTGATCCGATTAATTTTATGACGGACGAAAATTTCGGAGGCGGTGTGCAAGCGTGACTGACATTCGAATTTTTTTTTTTAACGTGCGAAAATTTCGGATGCGAATTTCGGACTCAGTGTGCAATGGCCTTTAGGCAAATTGTGTCACGTAAATTGTAGCCACCACATTACTAAATAACGAATTTTAAAAGAGGGTGATTAGTTAGAACAACTTGGGAATGATTTAACTTAAATGAGAAAGAACGTTATTAAGTTATGGGAACAAATTCTTCATTTGTGTCCATGATATCTATTTGTTTCTACATGTCATGTCTGAGGTTCTTTACAGTTCCTGGTAACTGAACCTACTTTATATAATTTGTGAACTCTTGCTTAAAAAAAACTAGATGAGAAAGTAGCTGTCTAGCTGTTTAGGGGTTTGTGTCCTCATAAGAAAAAAGAGAAAAGCTGTTTTTATATAAACTTGGTCTTGGTCATTTCTTATGAGGCCTGCGACCACTAAAAATAACATTTGTCTCCAGAACATGATGTGTGTCACTTTTAATATGCAGAGGCTTCTTCGTGTCCTCAGCCACCACTCTTGAGACTGTCCATCGGGTTCATCTGTATCTCCTGAAAGAGATTGAGTCTCATCTGAGGGAGTGTGAGTGAAAGAGAAAGAGCAGAGTTCTAACAAGACAAGAAGCTAATCAAAGCGCAGGCCTCTGCTGGATCTGACAGAAGAGGTGATAACAGTCTTTGAACCCCAGCCTGCCGAAGGCCCCCGGCTTGGCTCTAGCTTGGCCTTCCTTTGATACCGACCTCAGACTGGCAGAACTTCCAGATCTATCACGGCAGGAGACGTGCTGGCTACACATACACACACATTGATACTGATCTCAGACCTGCAGAGATCATCACATTGAACATCAGTTAGGAATGAGAGTGATGCCATGTTTGCGCCAAAGATCAGCCGAGCCTTTCCAAAAATCTAGTGTGCTGCCTATTTAGAAGACAGCATATGGTACAGGGAATATTTGTTGCCTTCAAATATACAGTGAGGAAAATAAGTATTTGAACACCCTGCTATTTTTCAAGTTCTCCCACTTAGAAATCATGGAGGGGTCTGAAATTGTCATCGTAGCTGCATGTCCACTGTGAGAGACTTAATCTAAAAAAAAAAAAAAATCCAGAAATCACAATATACAATTTTTTTTAAACTATTTATTTGTATGATACAGCTACAAATAAGTATTTGAACACCTGTCTATCAGCTAGAATTCTGACCCTCAAAGACCTGTTAAGGCGGGCATACACTGTGCGATGTCTGTGCGATTTCAGCAAGGTACCTACTCACACTGAACGAGTAAATCGCATGCGATGCAAAGCCAAAGTTCAGGATTTATGTGCTCACACTGTACGGTCCGATCGTCGAGCTGCGACTTCACTGCTCACACTATACGTGTAATATCTGCGATAACCCCCTGGATTGCGCCTATTTACGTGTATGTATCCAGAGCTATTGTCAAAACAAGCATCTGCTATCAGTATCAAGATGATTTAGAATTTTCAATTTATGCATTTAATTATTATTATTATTATATTATCATTATTAGGGGAGGCCTATAGGCTAATTTTACTATTAAATTGATCCGATATTATAATTAATTTGCCACGCAATATTTTCACAGCACCAACGTGCTGTGAGGATAATAAAATATTAATCTTACTCCTCATTAAAAATTGTCTAAAACATTTAGGTCGATTACAATGAATTATATACATATAAAATAACTATTAACAGTCTATAATATGTCCGAACATTGCCATTATTAATCATCAATGAAAATTAAAAACAGGTTTATTTCAAAAACATTGTTTGACAAAATAATAAAAGAGGTGTTACATATCAGGTGGCTTGAAGACGGTGGGTAATATTATCCATTTTGCAACACGAACTGGAGGTAAGCAACAGTAGCTCGTTTTTATTTTAATTTTATTTTTGCTGCAGATGAAATGGTTAAACTTCTGTTTTCGCTCAGGTGCAGTGAGGGAAAAAACACTGAGTTTAGGGCAATCGGTTCGTAGCTTTGCTTCAACTGTGCGATATACTGTAGTCACGAGGAGCGACCAAAATTTCTGACATGCCAGAAATTCATCCGACCATCCGATTGTCGATCGTGAAAGGTTAATCGCCTCTCGTTTCTCCCTGTACACTGCACGACAAACGACGCACGACAAAGCTGAAAATCGGTCCGACACGAAAATGAGTCGCACGAGTCAGAATTCGGCTCAAAATCGGACGAAAATCGCACAGTGTATGCCCGCCTTTAGTCTGCCTTAAAATGTCCACCTCCACTCCATTATCCTAAATTAGATCCACCTGTTTGAGGTCGTTAGCTGCATAAAGACATCTGTCCACCCAATACAATCAGTAAGAATCCAACTACTAACATGGCCAAGACCAAAGAGCTGTCCAAAGACATTAGAGACAAAATTGTACACCTCCACAAGGCTGGAAAGAACTACGGGGAAATTGCCAAGCAGCTTGGTGAAAAAAGGTCCACTGTTGGAGCAATCATTAGAAAATGGAAGAAGCTAAACATGACTGTCAATCTCCCTCGGACTGGGACATGCAAGATCTCACCTCGTGGGGTCTCAATGATCCTAAGAAAGGTGAGAAATCAGCCCAGAACTACATGGGAGGAGCTAGTCAATGACCTGAAAAGAGCTGGGACCACCGTTTCCAAGGTTACTGTTGGTTAAACACTAAGGCCTTGTCCACACGGACACAGGTATTTTTATAACCGTGACTTTTTATTGTTATTCAAAGTCTTTTGAAAAAAAAAATACATTTTATTTCGATGGTCCTCTTTACTAATTATAAGTAACATTGCAACTTCATGTCAACTAACTCTCATTAGAGCATTAGTAGACTATCTGGTTCCGGTCAGTAGAAAAAGTTGACGTATTCGCAAATTTACTTATGGTCATTAGAATGTATGTTGGGGATCATAAAAATAAAGTGTTAGCGGATATTAAGCAGACAGTCTACTAATACTTTAATGAGTTGGTTGACATGTAGTATTACAGTTAGTAGAATGTAACTAGCAGTGATGAAATTCTGTATGTGGGCCAAAATGTATGTTCTGCACCTATATGAGAGGATCCATACCGACAGATGGCAGTAGACTGTATTCATCATTCAAAAAGGAATACTGGAAGAGCTAGGACTGTGGATATATAAACTATCCACAAGTTTCCGAGGGGCGCTCCTGTAAAAAAATAAAGTGGGTGAAACTTCCGGTGAGGCGGCGGAAGTAGCATTCCAATGGTATTTTGTGTGTTAGTTAGCGAAGAGGCTAGCTGTTTTTCAGAGAATTATTTTACTATTTAAAGACGCAAATCTTTATGAGAGATGTCGTTACGGAGCTCAGGGTCAACTTGTGCTGTTCGCGGTTGTACGTATAACCGGACTAAACTAATTCAGTGACTTAAACGTGATTGTTTTGAACATAAGCTGAAAACGAAATCAGAGTGATCCTGCCAACGACTGTAGTTTCCATCACCTCCCAAAAGATGACGAATCTTCCTGTGTACATTTGTTCCAATTCTTAATATCCTATAAACTCTATCAGCATGTGTTTGTCTGTTCGCTACTGATGTTACACCTAAACTCAGGATCAAAGCCTGTGTTGACAGAATACCAAATGTGCCAGTTAATGTATTCCAGTAGCACATTCATTTATAATTTTGAATAAACTCCAAAGCACAATGACTAAGTGTGTATTTTTTTATTTTAATTGTTTGTCAGCTCGCACAACTGTCTTTCACCATGCCTTGATGAGTATTTATTATTAATAATGTTATTATAATACTCCCAATCAACGACTGCGGAGGGTAAAGGTACTGTTATTTCACCCTTTTTAATTTCGTTGAGGTTGTGTTCCCACATCGTTAGCTAGTTTGGATCGCTATAACTTGAATGACCGTCAACTGTTGAATGAACGAGTGTCAAGCATGTCAAATCGCGCTTAGTTTACTTCAAACCGGAAGTCGCGCCCACTTTTGACGCAAGGCCTCATGGGGCGTAGGAAACTTGTGGATAACCAATGCACCGTATGCTTATCACCTTCTGTGTGTGCTTTCTTTTGTCTTCATCATTTGCTGGCTTTTGTCACTTCCGTTTAGTTTTTTTCTTGTGTTAAGCTGAATAGTGGCAATGCTGGGAAACACAAAAACTTGTCTGACGGACGCTCAACAAAGGCCCGACATTGTCTGATGGCTAACTGTCTTGTTTGTTGTGTCCTTGCCTTTACAGGAGTTGCATGGGCACTTTTACGCTTTTTAACGCTTTTTGTCATCTAGGAACTTGATTGACCCTAGTCTCGTTACACTGTCATTATAAAAATTAGAACAGCCAAGATGTTCTTCAACATATCTCATATTCCATTGAAGAAAAAATGGCATGCCAGTTTAGAACGGGCTGAGAAAATAATGACATAGTTATCATTTTGGGGGAAGTCTCCCATGCAGATGGTGACTTTCTGCACCCTGTCTCAAGTGACATGAGATGTGGAAAAGCATACTGTGTGTCCACATTGGAAAAACTCTTTCCACCCATATAGAGTGCGAACGGCAAAATATGTCACACAAAGACGTTCACGTAAAGGTCATGGAACAGTTCTTTTCCTGCTTTCTTTATTCGTGACAGATTCCGTCTGCGAGACACGTGCTCTTTGGCCTGAGTGATGTTCCATAGTTGTGTTCCAATCGTGCGCTGCCTCGCTGTCTACGGTCTTCATCGCCAGCTACTTTCTAAGGCAGCTTCCTAAGCGGAATGGAATGATCATAATTAGGGCTGGAAATGGGGTGAAGCAGAGTCCGGGAAGTAAATTTAGAATGGGACGCTGTTCTGGTTCAAACTAGTTTCATTTTTGAAGGGAAATTAAATGATTTCAATGATGTTTAGCTCAAAGAAGCTGTACAATGACATCAGCAATGACATTTAAAGTTACCTCAGACTAAATTAACCCCCAGGGTCAAGTTTATGTATTTTCACTATTATATCTAAGTATAATATCCATGGTTATGTTAGCTTCAATGTTTACCTTGAATTAAATCATTGCTTGATATGATAAACATATTTAATTCAGGGATTAATTCACATTTGAACATTTATCAACTCACACAACAGTTGTGGTAACCGAAAGCTCAAGTATATTCGCTTGACGGGCAAGAACCAATGAGGTTCATTCTCGTGTTACGCATCAATTTTGAGCTTCAGCAAGAACCAATTTGGTTAATTCTCGTGTTACGCATCACATTCGAGTATTAGCAAGAACCAATGAGGTTAATTCTCGTGTTACGCATCACATTTAAGCTTTAGCAAGAACCAATGAGGTTAATTCTCGTGTTACACATCACGTTTGAGCTTCAGCAAGAACCAATTAGGTTCATTCTCATGTTACGCATCACGTTTGAGCTTCAGCAAGAACCAATGAGGTTCATTCTCATGTTACGCATCACGTTTGAGCTTCAGCAAGAACCAATGAGGTTCATTCTCATGTTACGCATCATGTTTGAGCTTCAGCAAGAACCAATGAGGTTCATTCTCATGTTACGCATCATGTTTGAGCTTCAGCAAGAGGTTGGTTCTCAAGCAGGTTCAGTTGAACTTCTGTTTATGTTCACTGATCAATGTTTAAATGTGAATAAAAAGCCTAAATTAAAACTGTTCATCATATAAAGCAATCAAGTCTTATCTGGAAATTTTGATTAAACCGCTCAAATCATACGGATTCGTTTTACGATCTCTTTATGAACATCAGAATGGTAGAAATATCTGTCAATGGAGGGACAGAAAGCTCTCAGATTTGATCAATAAGGTCTTCATTTGTGTTCCGAAGATGAACGGAAGTCTTACGGGTTTGGAACGACATGAGGGTGAGTCTTTAATGACAAGATTTCATTTTTGTGTGAATTATCCCTTTAAATGATGTGTAGAATTAGAAACTGGTGCCTGATGTGCATTTAGAATGCAAGTTAGTCAGACACTGTGAACTTGGCATTATGTTATCTAAAACAAATCGTCAACAATTATTATTATTATTATTATTAAATATATGTTATATTTACCACTATTCATTTAGCTTATCAGCTTCAATGCAGATTCTCATTAAAAAAAAAAAAAAACTCTTGACTTCCCAACTTGTGAATCCTGGCCATTTCCAGCACTGATCATGAGCAAGTGAACTGAATCCATAGCAACTCCAATAAAGGTCACTTACGCAAGCCATACAAATTGTGCCCCTATTGTGAAGGTCACAAGAGACTCCACTATTTCTATTGCTTTAAGTCAACGTGAAATTATGTTCTAATAAACATCCCTAGTCTTATAGTGCAAAACTGGCAGCCATGCCCTCTTTAAATTCCAGTCAATTCAAGATACATAAATCACCCTACTTTTTTCCCCCTTTGTTGAATATATTGTTTCACACTGAAATATGTCGTTACATTAGTAAAATTGGTTACAGATGTTGCAAAGAAAAAAAAAAACACTTTTGCTTCTTTCATCCAAGATCTATAATATAGCAACATAATTTAATAAAAATGCAAGTACAGTATACATAAAGTCATGCTAAAATAAATCCAAAGGATTCAGGCTATCAATAGCAAGCCAACACACACACCCACAAGTGTGCAAATGGGCCTAGGAGATCCAAAAAAAAAAAGGTTTACTGTCATATCTGTCAGGCCGGGCTGCTTTCTCCAAATCCACTTCCCCCCTCTGGCTTATAGCTGAAGAAACACAGGTGAGAAAGGTTACAGGTGCAGCAGGGACAGCTCACCTCGAGGGGAACATCGGAAATGTCATTCACGGTAGAGAAAGGGGGAGCAAATGCCCTGCCTGAACATAATCCAGCTCTGTACTGCAGTCGGGCAGAGAGCATATTCTCCATGCACACATGCAAAACAAACAGACGCACACACCGCAATCTCGACATAGAAAAAGAGCATCTATAATTGCATCTTCACCTGCAAAAAAATGAGGGCAAAATAGCCTACGGGCTTTTCTGGCAATATTGCAACGAAATTAAACAAATTGCGTTCTGACTGGCTGAGCACGCTTGTATTTAAAGCTCATATCTAACTTGAGCTCCTAAGAGAGAGAGAGAGGCTGTGTGCTCGTCTTTTGGCAAGAGCGTTAGAGCCTGTGCTGTTTTGTAGTGTTAAGAATAACTTCGCTGCCTGCCATGAGTGTTTAACCTGAGAGAATGGCTCTGGAAGAGATGCAAAGAAAAGATAAAACACTGGCTAAAGCCAGAGACTGTCACCTGATATGTTTGCCCCGCTGATCTAGTGGCCACTTGGGAGCAAATGACCAGAATACACAAATCTTTACACCTCGTGTCACCTTTTTGGCCTATTTCTATGCAGTTATTATATATCAGAGTGAGCATTTCACATTCTGTTGAACATATAGGTCTGATATTGGTGCTCGTTGTGAATAAATGGTGTCGTTCTTGGGAAATGAAAATGGAGCCAATGCTTGATTATTTCAGGATTTTAATGTATTTCGTAAATAATTCATTTGACATAGATGCTGAACTCTCAATAAATCATCATTTCTTCCTTTCAGGCCCAAAGTACAAGATCATTAGTGATCATCAAATATAATGTTTCTGAAAGATTCTCGACAAGGCTGCATTAAAAAATAAAAATACGGTAATTTAACAGTAATATTGTGAAATATTGTTACATTTCAAAATGACTGTTTTCTCTGTTAACAAGTTTCTTTTTATGTCAAAGCTGAATTTTCAGCTTCATTCCTCCAGTCTTCAGTGTCACATGATCCTTTAGAAATCATTCTAATGGGAAGAAATGTTTCTTATTTTTATCAAAGTTGAATACAGTTGTGCTGCTTCATTTTTTTGTGGAAACCAAATATTTGTTCACCCTCCAGGATTTTTTGATAGGCTGAAAGTTCAGCACAAGAGCATTTACTTGATATAAATGTTTTGTATCAATGAAGATGTCTTTACTGTTACTTTTGCAAAATTTAGTGATCACTTGCTAAATAAAAGTGATTTATTTGAACTCCTTAGCTGTCACCCCCCTTTTTGAGAATGCGGGTTAAAATACACTATTTAAACTTAAATGGTAGTAATTCAAGAATGCTTTGGAATATATACCCAAGTTTGGTCTTGTTTTAAAGAAAACACTTGAAAAATGAAAGTATGAAAAAGTTATGGAAGTTTAAATTTACAGTAATTCAAATATACTGTATTATATATATTTTTTTATTTTATATGAAATATATATTTTACAAAATATTTTTACTATAAAATTACTATAAAATCAAAGCCGTAAAACTAACCAAGTTATGTTCCAAATTTGAAGTTGATATCACAAAAATTGAAGTTCCCATGAGATTTTGTTTAGGCGTAGTTCCAAAAATAGCCACCGGGTGCAATACATTCCATTGAATTTAGTTGTATACGTTCTGCCTTAACAAATGAATACATTTCTGTCCAAATATCAATTCTGTCGCAAAATTTGGAACCTTGAGACTCAGAACTTTCTAACAATATGTGTTTTGTCAAGATTACATAAGTGATCATAAATTATGAAATATAATGATGCCCAAAAGGGAGGAGCCTGATAAAATAAGTACTGTTTCTATGGTAACGCAACGTTCAATTATAAAATGGTTTCCACAGGATGGATTTTGAGTTTATAAGCTTTCAAATGATACCCTTAAATATGTGATATAACAAAAAAGCAGATAAAAATAATATTATATTTTAGAGGATAATATATATTAACCGACTAACTAATAATATATATATATATATATATATATTAACTATTAATTAATATTAGCAATTAAATAAAATCTCACTAATCCCAAACTTTTGAACAGTATAGTGAACATATATTTTATAATAAAAATAATGAAATAACAATTTTCCCCATTACATAGTTGAGCTATTGAGCTTCACAAAGCCAATATAAATGTTAAATAATCAAATAATATAAAAGAAACCTGATAAACAAATGCCAATGTCAGAAAGATCGTACTTTGTTTTCTTTAAATTGAAGAATGTCACAGAACTACATTTTGCACGCATAATTAAATGCATAATTATGTGAAATCATGATATTTGAAAAGAAAAAAAACTACTTTGAACATTGAACTATTTTTACTCTTTGTAAAAAACAAACATTTAAAAATAGAATTATTTTATTTAAATTATATATTTTTGCTCACTAAACAACTAAAAGAATTTGAATAAACCCAACATATGAAAAGTTTAACATCAAATAAAGTGCCTGTATATCAGTATGGCACAGTTTCCCAAGATTGACCTGAAGAACAGACACAGAAACCAGTGTAAATTTGACAGCATCTAACTTATAAAAGCACCAAAAGGGCTGAGCGAGAATAAAGAGCAATTTGGCAAACATTTCATAAAAAGTATGAAAGTGCACGTGGGAAGGCGTAGAAAATGCTCTTTGATGCTTGTGAGCGCTGATGGCCATGGAGGGCAGGCTGAAAGAGGAGACGTGGAGTACAGCAAAAAGAATTTCCCAACTGGGGTGATTTTCTGCTTACTGAACACTTTGGCTGTGCATGTTTTCAAGATGTGAAGTGCGGTGTAATCGTGTGCTCCCTTCCCCTCACATGTGGCCCCAAAACTCTCTTTCTGCAAACGCTTTTATTTGAAAATGAGATGAAAAGAATGTTCCGGATTTCCGATTTGGGGCTTTTTTTTTTTTTTTCAATTACTCAGGCACTGATAAGCAAGAGGTGTATTTCACATGTGTAAGAGAGTGTTGCCGTAAAGTTCAAATAAATCAGGTTTCTCCATTGAACTTTCTAGTTTTTTTCTTCTTCTCCAGCCTGTGGATGAATTCGATTTGCCATGTAACGGAAGAACGCTGTCCTGAACGAAGGTTAATGGGACATTTCATGGGGTTTAAAACAAAGAAATTCTGACTGTTATATGATACGATTGTTTGCATTGGCTCTCCGCCATACAGAGTTATTATAACCACTGGTGTAAGCTTGTCTTTACATGCTAAATCAAAGTAAGAACAGCATGAACTGAACTTTTCAACTGTAATTTGATGTGCTGTAACAGAACCCAAATAGACGGAGGTCAACATCTCAACAACCCTAATTTATAATACTTCATTGGAGTATAGAATTCATTTCAATCAGTAACGGCGTCTGAAGAGAATTAGCGCATGAGATGACCCATCACCGAAGGATCCTTTGTAATAAAGCACCCACTCGCACCTCACAAGGGTCCTTAAAATCAAGCATCATTTGGTCAAGTGGTCTGGATGGACAAGTGGTAGTCACAGCTAGCCAAAACAATGGCGGAATCCACACCTGCAGAATTTTGCGAGAAAGCATTTGAAGACTGACAGCAAGCTCTGTTTACTGCATTTAACATGAATACAACCGATTTTAAATCCCTTTCCGCACAATTCTGCTAATTTTCTCATACAGTCTTCGCTGAACATGGCAGGTTCTTTTGCTCTCGTGTTTGGGTCTAAAATCTCTAATACATGTGTAACAGTTTACATTTTAGCAGATTGGTGGAGGAATATCATTGATCTGCTTATCATGCATTCAACTCATGAGTAACGATCATATTTAAGCAAATTAAAAGCTGAAGTACGAGTGAGGAAACTCAACTTTTTTAAGTCCTGAGTTTCCAAGTTGAGGGTATATCAGTGAGAGAACCGGGCGGATTAAATTTTGTGTTGACGGTGAACAAATTAATATGCTTTATCTAATCAATAGAATTGTACTGATTACAAGAAATATTATTAATTGAATGTACCAAATTAGAATTGAGTAATACTTAATCAAATTATTCCTTATAAAATGACCATTTAAAATGAGTAAAGTTTACACCAACATTTTTTACAAAAATATCTCACTAACAGACAGACGTCAAACATTAATCAAGAAATCTTTATTTTGTATTGCCAACATTGAAGACACCCGATGTTAACAAGCAGAATCACTGAAGGAGAAAACCGTCATTTAAAAACAAACGTCAAATTGACAAACACTGATCACCATAATGGTGATTTCAATTTATGTTTTTTTTTTTTTTGTAAGTTTTATTCATTTAAAATGGTTAACTTTTAAGGAATTAATGTGTTTATTATTACTCAATTCTAATTTGGTAAATTTAATTAATAATATTGCTTGTAATCTGTTGCCACGATTTTTTGATTAAAGTATATTAATTTTTACAGTGTAAATTTGTTGAAAGGATTTATTTTTTAAACCAGCAAGTTGCATGTACAAAATACTACAGTACTGTGAAATTATAATTGACTATAGAATATAATTAAATTTGCGGCACTTCCATAAATCGAATAAAAACACAAAAACACACATGATGTGAATTCTTTACTCATAATCATTGATTCCTATTTTGCTCCAACAAAAGTGACTTGAGCACACCTGATTTTAAACGACTTCCCAGATCGTAAATACGAACTTTCCAGGAGGACTTGAATGTGCTATAATATCTCACTGAGAGTTAAACGGGACATATTATGTCCCTTTTTACAAGATGTAATGTAAGTCTCAGGTGTCCCCAGAATGTGTCTGTTGAGAATCAGCTCAAAATACCCCACAGCATGCTGTTTTTGTGCATGTATCTTTAAATGCAAATGAGCTGCTCCTCCGCATCCTGCTTTCCAGAAGAGGGCGGAGCCTTTACAGTTCGCGATTTTGATACTCTGCCAAAAACATTTTTTTTCATCTCTATTGCGGTCACGCTCACGTTATATAATGTAAGAGTATTATTTCCAAGCGTTTCATATCGGTCTAAAACATAACTTTTCTGAGCGCACATAGAAAGCTGGATGTCAGAAGAAGCGCCACGTGAACTTTAAACTAGGCTCTCTTACGTCTTATTGCACTTAAACTGTCAAATAGACACATGGTTCAGCCCGTTCTCATCCTTTAACTCTTTCCCCGCCAGCGTTTTAAAAAAAAGTTGCCAGCCACCGCCAGGGTTTTTGACGATTTTCGCTAAATTTGAATGCCCCGCTGAATATTTTCTTCCATGAATATATGAAGATGATATATATATAAATAAAGATCTGAGCCTCTGCTTTTAGGCAAAAAAAACGTTTTTATTTTATCTTCATCTGTTCTTTTTTTATTGCCTCTTGAACAGAGGTAGGTTTTGTCAAAAACACAACATTTTGGACAAAAAACTGAGAAAAAGGTATTTTTATCAAACAAGTGCATTTAAAAGCAGAATACATTCAGATGTTGTTTCCTTCATATATAAAACTTTCCAAAATAAATTAAAAACATAAAATAAATGTAAAATATATCAAATTTCCCAGGATGTAAGGGAAATGTAACTTTTGCAATAAAACTTCTGCCTCTGCCTCTCTGTGTTCTACCTGTGAATAATGAATAATTGGAATTACAATAAACAGGCCTAGACACACACACACACACACACACACACACGCACACACACAAATACATATTACAATGTGGTAAATGTGCACAAAGAGAGAAATAATTTGACAATTACACCTTCATATTTAGACAGCCACACATAAATGCCTGCACACACACATACTATAGTGTCATAATATTATACGATCTATCTGCGGCACGTCCATGGCTAGCATGAACATGTGCATCTCTCTCACTGACTACTTCGTCCCGATCAGATTCAGAATTATCAAATAAAGAGTGATCGGACTCCGAGTCCATTAACCTCCAGTACTTCAGCCATATACCTCTGCATTGTCTGTCTGATACATTCTCACTACTCCACTGTTTGAGACGATTGCAATCTGTTTCTCTGATCAAAGAGTTGCGCAATCATTCAGGACATGCGCGCGGGTCTTCCTTACCGTATACCACCTAAAACACGGATACCCGGAAAATTCCGTGTTTGGCGCAGATGCGTTTTTTCATTAAACACGGAAAATTCCGTGTTTGGCGGGGAAAGAGTTAACGTCATATAGAACGCTATATGCAAAAACGGCGCTATACTACGCACATGACACCCTTTATCGCTAATATAACACGCGAACCCAAGACGTTATAAATCCTTTAGCGTGAATATGACACGCACACCCTACCCCACACCTAAACGTAGCCCTCAGAGCGCGTGTTATATTAACGATAACGGGTGCCATGTGCGTAGTATAGCGCCGTTTTTGCATATAGCGTTATATATGACGTTAAAGGATGAGAATGCGGTGCATGGTTATGTAAAAAACACACAAAGATCACACAAAGTCAGTTAGGAATGTAAACAGCAAGGAAAGGAATCACATGTGTATATTAGATATGTGTATTGAAGTGAAAGCAGCGTAGTATACAGTATCTACCTCTGTATATGCTGTTAATATGAATCAAACATAAAATCACTCACTGCTCTTGAATGAATAATTTTAATAGCTTTAATAGTAATACATTTCTTACTTGAATACTGCCGTTAAATGCTCTGGAAAGGAAATAAACCTGACTGTGTAGAGCTTACTCAATGGGAGGAGAGTGAGCTCTACATTATAACGCTCTACATTGGTGTGAATTCTGGGCTTTAAGGTTTAGGGGGTTTTATTATTATTATTATTATTATTATTATTATTATTATTATTATAAAATGCATACATTTTATCAGTCAAATCATTTTCTCTTGAGATCTGGTTAGAATATCAGGGTGGGCTGTTTTCAATTAGACTTGCAGGTAACCAACTTAAACACCCCAGCAACAAGTCAGAATATCATAGCAACACCCTAGAAACACACTACTGTAGCTTAGTGACAGACCTTTTCCATGTGCATGTTTAGAAAATCGGGCTTGTTTGTAAAGTCGCGCACTCATTGCACATCCTTAATAGTGTATTTAACCAGTTTTTGAACTGCTACATTAAACTCTTATTTATGCTAGCGTAACTGCTGCGCTCAGTTAACTACATGTTCCCCCGCATCCAGATCCGAGGGGGGAAGGGAGGAGAGACAATGGCTCAGATAATCTGCAATGCATTAGCAAACATGCAAACAGTATGTAACTGTCCATTAGCGGTTTACAATGAGAGCAGCTTCAAATGCTGCAGATAGCCATTACTGTAATACGCCCCATCCTGGCTTTCCTCTCCCCAATGACAAAGTCCTTCCGGCACTGACATTAGATCAATAATGCAAAAGCCTTCTTAAGCTCCCTCCTTGTGGTTCTGTTTAAAAGGGCCCTCAAACTAATGATGCAGGTTAATTGGCTTGTCATCATTTGGGAGTTTACCCAAATAAAGAGACAGAAAGAAAGAGTTCATGCCGGCACCTTAAAAGGTTTGCTCTCGGTGACTTCTCCTGTTGTCTATGTTTTATTGGTGAATTGTGTGTGTGTGTGTGTGTGTGTGTGTGTGCGTTTTTGGCAGCACATCACAGTCGAAGAGCCTTTTTTATCCATAGTCAGTCAGCATCAAATGAACTGAATGCCCTCTTAAGAGTAAAGAGACCTGAAAATAGGCCCTCTTCACACATTGTTGAGGGAAGATTGTGTTTCTTTTGTGTGACGGGGGTTGAGTTATATTAAAACCAACACATTTTACCGTATTTCTTTTTGTTATATGATGATTCATTTGTCCTTCAGCATTTCAAAGCGTTTTATTCATACACTACCGCTGAAAAATTTAGGATTATTAAGAATGTTTGGTCACATACTAACTTTAACATACATAGCTAACTATTAATTATCTGTCATATTATTATTTGACATTTTATTAAAGAGGAATAGCCCCTTGAGATGAGCCATCTCGTTTTTTGAGGGGGTCCTCGATTCTAGATTAAAAAAATAAAAAATTGACCTCATTGATATCTGTTCAGTAAAACTCTAAAAAATGCTGGGTTGGTTTAACCAAATTTTATGGACAAACCCAGCCGTCGGGTAGTGTTGGGTGTAACTAATTACTAAGTAATTAGTTACTGTAATTTAATTACTTTTCCCTTGAAAATGTAAAGTAAGGGATTACTCTTCAATTATCTGTAATTTAATTACAGTTACTTCTGATGTAATTGAGGTAAATACCGTGTATAGATCAATCCGATCTCACAGCGATCCGTATGCATTTCATGAGGTGTCTAAATCGTACGACCGCACTCGTACAAATTCGTATGAATTATTGTAAAATATGTATGAAAAAAGTGTGAAATGTCATGAGATCAGACACAAAAACAAATTGTGGGTTTAACATATATTGTCTGATGTTAAATAGTATGTTTTTATAATGTAACCTTCTCCACCTTGGTCAGTTTAAGGATAATTCATGCAATTTTATAGTATTTATTTGAAAGAATTAAAACAGATTTATGTCTATCCTTGTATTATTCAGCTGGTTGAGATTGATATGGGATTTTGAAAGTAATTATTAATTAAAAGTAATTAAATACTTTTTAGAGAGAGTAATTAGTACAGTAATCTAATTACATTGTTGAAGAGGTAACTAGTAACTAGTAATTAATTACTTTTTTAGAGTAACTTACGCAACACTGCCGTCGGGTTACATTTTTAAATTGCATTTTTAATCCAACGTTTGGGTTTGTCCATATTTGACCCAAAATGTACCAGCATTTTTTAGAGTGTACAATTCTTTTGGACATTGTTAGCAGACAAATCGAATAAACTAGTGTGTGATAAAAGTGTTTGAAAGACTTTGAATTGCCCAGAGTTACAGCAATACCCAGTGATTTCCCTGTCACAGATCTCCAGCAGACGCTTGTTGTCTGTAAGATAAAAGCATTCACCTTAAAACCACGGCTAATGCAGGAAGGATAAAGACATTCTACCTCGCTTCAATGGTCTCTAAGTGGACTGTTTGACAGTGTGAACCTTAGCAGGGATTTGCTATCTGGTCACATGGGCGACTTCCTCTTCATCAGCCCCGTTCCTGGTCAGTTTTACACCCTGAATAGCCGGCACCCAATCGATTGACACGAGCCCTGCTTATTAATCTACCGGCCGGACACTCCGAGTCCCCCATCCGTTACAGACGGCATCAGGAGCCATTATGGTGACACAGCACTACATCATGCTGAATAAGTCATAAGGGTGGGTGTATAGCCCCTCCTCCATTCCCTATATCAGCATTTAGGATAAATGACTTAAGCTAATGATAGGGAGACGAGGTATAGTGTTAACGTTTAGCGTAAACCGCAAAAAACGTTTAGCTGGGGAAAAAACGTTGTGAGAGAGACACATTTTGTCTACGTGTAATTAAGCAGCTTTCTTGTGACTCATCAACCGGACTGACATTTAAATGTGCTGTAGTAAGCTGTTTGACAGATACACAAAATTGGCGGAGGAATTAGGAATGAGTCTTTAGCGCTGGAAAATCCATCTCCTCACAGTCTGTGTGTGTGAAGGATGGGCTATTTGTGTCAGTCTTTCTACTTAACCCAGTTGGAATGTGAGCAGAGGGGAGTTTTGAGGCCCCACACACCAGTGCTCTCTCTCTGTCACACACACACACACAAACGCACAAATGGCAGTGCTAGTTTCATGTAGGGAATAGGTCCATTGGCGAGGAGTGGGAGAACATGGGAGAGGGGAGTTGGCGTGAAAATATCACTGTGACATTTCGAGAAAGTTTTAGCTGAAGGTGGATGTGGATCTGTGGGGGACTGTGTGGGGATTTCACAGATTGCATAATAAGCCTATATTGTATATATAGAGTAATATACCCTAGAGCAACTGAATATACTGTAGTCTTTCCTGAAGTCCATAATTTTTTTTCCTTCAAATTCAGTCCAGATTATATAAATACATTCATAAATATATTCAAATGCTATTCATATATTGCATAATTTTAGATTAATTTAATATATGGTTATTATTAAACCTCTAAGATTAACATGTTATTTATAACAACTGTAATTTTTGAATTAAAGTAGCCTACATTTTGATGTCTGACTTTCGTGATACCATGTTGAAATAAATAATAGAGAAAATAAGCTATATTACAATTAAATTCTTGAAAAGAAAGGCTTAAATATTTTTGTATTATCATTTATCATTATTTTTTGGGAAAAAAGATTTAGTTTAATATTTAGTTAAATATTAACTAAATTAATATTAAGTTATATATATATATATATATATATATATATATATATATATACACACACACACACACACACACTCAGAAAAAAGGTACAAAAGCTGTCACTGGGGCTGTACCTTTTTAAAAATTAAACTTTTGTCCATTTTAGGGGCTAATAAGTACATTTCAGGTGCTAATATATACATTTTAGGCCCCAATATGTACATTTTAGGTGGTAATATGTACATTTTAGGTACTAATATGTACATTTTAAGTGTTAATATGTAAATTTAGGTGCTAATATGTACATTTTAGGTGCTATGTCCATTTCATGAGCTAATATGTACATTTCAGATGGTAATATGTCCATTGTAGGTGCTAATATTTCATGAGCTAATATGTCCATTTAGGTGGTAATATGTATATTTTAGGTGGTAATATGGTGGTTTCATGTGCTAATACATGTATGTATCACAAAGGTACCAATATGCAGCCTTTGGGTACAAAAGTGTACCTTTTAAAAAGGTACAGTCCCAGTGACAGCTTTTGTACCTTTTTTTCTGAGAGTGTGTATATATATATATATATATATATATATATAAATCGTGTGGTACAGCCAACATGCAGGCAAAAAAAAACAAAACAAAAAAAAAACTGGAAGTTATATGAAATATGAGGATCTCTGTGCGCCCTCGTGACTGTGTGTCCAGGTCAGTAAATATCTTAAAAAAAGCAAATCATTTGACTTTTTTTATGATGAGCCAAGATTGGTTCATGTTTTAAAATATCATGTTGTGCAACTCCATGAAAACATAAAAACTTAAATATGTTTATGGATTAATAATTCATGATATTTGCAAACAAATAAACTAATTTAATATTATTGTTAATAATAATAATAATAATTCTGTTTTTTATGTTTGTTTGGTTGCAAATATCACGAATGAATAAATGAATTGATTAATCAATGATATTTTTAGTCAACAAATTACATTTCTCTTTGAAAAGTAAATAAAAGTTGAGTTTTTCCCAAAACCTTATGAAACCAATGTGAATGCAAATAGTACATTTTTACCTGGCATGTGTTTTAAACGTAATCATTTGTTTGTTTGTTTGCTGTGGATAAGCATTTGTCATTCACCTGTACAATGTTTTATTCAAATACTATGCAGTTTCTAAAATATTTAAGGCATTACGCAATGGTTGGTTATCTCCATGTCAGAGAAACCCATTAAAATGATATTCTGGTTTCTAGATAAGACTGGGGCTGACATACAGGGGCCTCCACGCATACGGCATCTGTTCACTGTCCAACAAGACCCCAAGTCTCTATGATACTCTGGTTTCTATGTATGGTTGATTTCCACCTCAATCCTCAGCATTTGGAGCCAGGTCGTGAATGTTGCATCCTACATCTGGATGACATTTTTCACTCCTTGTATCATCCACCAGGTGAAATTCATAAGCATGATTTGTTACAGCACATATCTCCTCTCTTCAAGAAATTGCATGATTTTCTGCCCATCTTGGTAACAAACTATGGAATTAATAGTCTTTACTTGATATACACTCAGGTATTTATTGCACAGAGGAGGTTAATCTAGCAATTTTAAAGTTTTTCAAGAAGATCATAGAGGTGAGAAAAGATATTACCATTTGCAGCACTGCGTTGAGTTTATGAGTACAGCAATATAGGACGATGCGTGTGACAAGATGAATGCGTTTTAGGCAGGCTTCTCTGAGGACTCCTTTTATCATTGTTCGAGAGAAGGACACACATCACTTTGTTGTCTGAAAAAGAGTCAATCACAAGTGAAGTGGGCTCATTAGAATTACTTGGATGGCGGAAACTCTTCAGACAAGGACATCAGCGGCGCTTGCAGCACACACACCTGCGTTAAGGTCGAAATCTCAAACGGAATAAATCAGAGCAGCGAGGACTATAAGCGACACACCATCATTTATCTCCCCGCTTTTGAGAGCTGCAGTTTTTGCAAACACAATAAAATGCAAATGAATGCTGCATGTGTTTTTCTCGCAAGACTCTTTGTCATGTTCTCAAATGCGGCGGCACACTCACGCTCACTAGGACGGTGACGATAATGCCCCTTGTCTGAAGTCCTGGCAAAGATCAGGTAATTGTTCCCCTTTCCCGCCAGGCTTGATCGTCTCCGGAGTGCCACGACACATGCGTAAGCAAATCAATCAGCCCGTGTTCTAATCAGTTCCACTTATATCACCCTGAAAATAAATGATCCGTCCCATGAGGGAGAAGGCAGGACCAATCAATACGGGATAAGGTAAAGGTCTGTCCGGTTCTGGGCCCTGAAGGCTTACCGTAGGGTGAGGGGACACTCTGGCTTCACGGTAAACAGGTTGCTCTTTCCATAAAGTGATTTGTCACCACTCCAGTTACTGACACTACACGGCCCCCGCGTCTTTCCTGAAATGTCAGTCAATAAACCTCCCGAAAGTGTGAGGAACAAGGGGAGGTGTTTGTAAATTGCGAGGGGGTTGGAAGGACACTGGGTGCAGGGATGAATCCATTACACCTACTTAAATTCCATCTCTCATCCTCCTGTTCCAGCAATGGTCCCAAAACATGAGCCCCAACCCTTGAGCAGCTGTTCTTTATCACTGCTTGCTCGAGGCAATTGGAATAGGAACTCAGCAATGGCCAAACGGCCACACCAAGAAGCAGGTTTGTGACCGTCCTATCGGCATGCAGTCTGGTCCAATGCTTCCCAACCCTGTTCCTGGAGGCATCCCAACATTACACATTTTCAAACGCCTAATCAAACACACCTGAATCAACTCATTTGTAGAAAATTCAAGATCTTACATGCGGTGGGCCAGATGATAAAGATATCCGAAATGTGTACCGTTTGGGGTGCATCCGGGAACAGGATTTGGCCCAGAAGCACCCACTTGGACAGAAAGAGACTGTCTGACAGACATGTCAAGCAACCAGCAAGAGTGTGATTGTATAAGTTTGGCAAATCCAGTAATTTACCAACCTAGGGTGTGTTTCCCATACAACAATGACTACGTTTACATGCAGCCAATTATCAAGTTATGGTCTGGTTAAGGTCACAATTTGGGTTTATGAAACATTAGGAATAACCCGTTTACATGCGTAACCAGAGAGAGTTTCTCCAAAATCCCGATGTAAACGGCAACGCGCGGTTAGCGTCTGGAGTACAGACAACCTTAAGACGCAATATGTGTCATTTCCGATTCTTCTTCCTGTATCCAAAGACAACAACAACAGCAGCATGTGGATAATGAATAGTTATCCTTTGTTTGCATTTTGATGCTGGTAATGTTACTGACCTCACTCAAAAAGTATGCTGTGCTGCTTCTCACCATGTTTACTTCTGGTATTTTTGTATGTGCCGAGAAGTTTCTCTACTCAAAAGACCAAGATTCCTTGCGAATAGAACATGCGCAGAACTCATCCCAAGACGTCATACAACTGACGCTTTTGACCATACATCAACATCCGCCGTTTTAGGGTACCCTTTAACGACGTTAGATGACTCTATGTAATCCTAACCCTACCCCATAGACATATACACTAGACCTCATCTTGGGGCTCTAAGCATGCGTTAAAACCGCCGCCATCTTGGAACAGGGGTATTGTCATAGGAAGTAGCTAGGTAACGCTGCTATCTTTGCCTTTACGTCGAATTCATTGATGGTGGCGGACTTTTGTGCAGCGTATGATGTTCACGGATGAAATCTGGAACTCTGAAACTAGGAAGAATGTTTTTAAAAAAAAAAAAAAATGTTTCTTTCTGGAATCAATGATAAATACATGTCTGACCGTAGGAACAAACCAAAAAAACAAGAAAAATTGCATTTATGATGATTTATGGTGATTTTATTTCCGTTAGACCTGTGTCTACTACATTGACGCTGATGCATTAAAGTAGAGGGGCTCCCCTGTTTCAAGATGGCGGCTCTATTGACGCATTCGTTCCAATGAACTGCCGTAGCCAAGGTGAGGTCTAGTGTATATGTCTATGACCCTACCCCAGACCTAAACTTACACGCGCCATCTAACTGACGTTAAAGGTAAAGCGTCAGTTGGATGACGCCCCAGGATCGTCGAACTGACCTTAAAGGGTACCCTAAAATGGCGGATGTTGACGTGTGGTCAAAAGCGTCAGTTAGTTGATGTCTTGGGATGAGACTCTGTTAGCAGAACACAAATCACAATGGGGATATGCCGATACAAGTTTACATGACCAAAAATTTGAGTTAGAAAAGAGGTACCCCAGGTATAATATGAGCATATTCTGGTTTTTGCCGGTGTTTACATGAACATTCGCGACCAGGTTATTGCTAATATCCCGGTTTTGAACGGGTTATTGGCTGCATGTAAACGTAGTCAATGTAACTCACTGCTTAACTACATCGTTGAGGAAATCAACTGGCTATAGTTACGACCGTTTGGTCGTTCAACCACATTGGTTAATGACGTTACGCAGGTGGTGGAGGAATAATTACTTTTAATGAATCTGTTTGAGATCTAATTCATGCTTGATGTTTTGCTGAAAATAACGGAAATGGCATCTAAAGGACTTATTTCTCATTTTTCCAGCAATTTTGCTTTATTTCCAGATTCAATCATAGGCTCGTTCTTGCGTACTAGAGCACGTTCACACATGCACACTCTTTAAAAGCGACGCTTTAAATTTCTCGACGTATTCCAAATAAAAGGTATAGATTGTACTGAATGACAGCTTGCTTATTTTGGCTCATTGAGTCCACATGTCATGCAAACCTGAAACTAGAGTATGCTTCAAACAGGTCGAGAGTTGTCGCTCCAACCACACAACTTTGCGATGCAGTTTGCGAATGTTTGTTGGAACTATGATTTCGGAAAACACCAACTCATTGAATTATGCTGATAACGATGGAACTTCGATAAAGAGGCTAACAATGCTTTTGTGAAATGCACCCCTGGTGCTTTATAAACACAGATGTTCCTATTTATTGACTCCTGGATTCTGCATAAAGCCAGCCAAAAAGATTGAGACTGCAGATGTTCTTGCCATTGATCCGACTGTAGGTGGTCCATGGGCATGTCATTTGAAGTTGCAACTAGGTCCACCACCCAGAAAGGACTCCTATCTACAATGGCTGATTTACTCTGTCCAGGAACCAAGAATGGTGTGCCATTGTTTTCACAGACCCCATGCTCTGATTCATTCTTGTCACATGATGGGTCTGGGTTTGGATAGAAATCTGAGAGTTCAAAAAGAAAAGGCTGGCAGGGTTCAAAGTGACTCACCGATTCACAAGTGACTTGTGTTTCTTTTTACTACCTTCAAACACTGTTTGCTTTCTGATTCATTCTTCAACTATGCTGTGGTCTTCAGCTGAGGAAGATGGTGCTTATTATGCTTCTAGAAGTCTCAAGAAACTCTGGGGAACGTTTGAGGAGTGTCCAACCACTCTCACTCTTTATTAGTGATAAACATATGACGAAGAGGTTAGTCTGAAAACAGATGTGTTATGTCAGACTTTTCCTCCCTAGTACGCTCTCTATAAAATTCAACTGTGATGGTAAATCAGCATTTCATCGTCGTTGCATCTGGGGTTCACCCAATTTACTTTTTAAGCAAACATAATGACAAGGCCAATGATTGATGCTTTTTAAGATGTGCAGATAAGGTTTCCAGGCACACATTAGTTTGTTTCATTGTACCAGATCAAAGTCTCTTTTTCTCACCAAGGTTGGATTTTTTTTTTTTGATAAAACAAACAGCAATATTGTGAAAAATGATTACAATTTAAAACAGCAGTTTTCTATGTGAATACATAGTAAAGTGTAATTTTATTCCTGTGATCAAAGCTGAATTTCCAGTATCATTACTCCAGTCTTCAGTGTCACATGATCCTTCAGAAATCATTGTAATATGATAATTTGATACTCAAGAAACATTTCTCATTTTATTAAAGGTACAATACGCAGGATTTTTTGCAGTAAAATATAAAAAAAAAACACTACACCAATGTTATATATTTTGTTTAGTTGATTACTTACAATATCCCAAATGTTTCCAACTATTTGTAAATCGTGAGAATATTGCGATTTTTAACCATCTTGCATAGTGTACCTTTAATGTAAAAAAAAAGAAAAGAAAAGATATGTACATTTGTATTTCAGGATTCTTTGATGAATTGAAAGTTCAAAAGAACAGCATTTATCTGAAATTGAATGCTTTTCTTACATTAAACACTATTCAAATGTTTGGGGTCAGTAAGATTTTTTTTTAGATTTTACGTAAGAACTGCTTTTAACCATGATAATAATATTGAATGCTTTTTGAGCATAAAATCTGCATTTTAGAAAGATTTCTGAAGGATCAAGTGTTTTTTTTAATCAAATAAATGCAGCCTTGGTGAGTAAAACAGACTTCTATTGAAAACATTAAAATACCAATCCAAAACCTTTGAACGGCAGTGTATGAGTGTTACATAAGGAGAATCTCATGGTTTAGACTTTCCAGCCAGCATGGGAATACCACCAAATACCAGTCTCGGACATGTTTTTGTATTAGTGTGGTTTACTCAAGCATGCAAGCTCTTTGTTATAGTTTTTGCATGCTCATGCAGTGCTCAGTTAAACAGCCTTGAAATACATATAAGACATGGTATATTTAGCTTCGCGTTTAAAGACTTTTTGATTTGATTTGATTGGCAGCATGTACCCTGTTATTAAAAGACAAAAGAATGTTTTTGCAATACCACATTTTTTTTTTTCAGCTCACATGCCTTTTATCGTTCTCCATCCCTAGAACACACATGTTTGTTGGACTGGTGAGTTGTTTGAAAGATCACACATGCTCTGGCAGCATGAAGGACAGATTGTGATACAATTTTGAGTTGTTCTTGCTCTGTTATTGAAATCCAGTGATTAGTCCTTTGCTGCAGATGTATTGTGTCCAAATATTTTGCATTAATTCATTTGATTAATAATGGACAGAGAAACATCTGAATGTGAGTGAATGGAATTGAATACGCCCGTCGCGCCATTATTCATAGAGTAATGCTTGACATTACTGACACTGATGTGGTCAAAGAATTATGGTCTGTAAAAGTCAGACTGATGGGTAATTCAGGCATATCCTGAGATATGAAAAATCTATGTATGTTTTAACATGGTGGTGAAATATGGTGCAAGCTTTAACTTGACATATTGTTATCAGTAGAATTTGTGTTGCATATTTTATATATTATTACAAAAATGATATGAACAGTGATATGAACATTTGTGTAATCAGTTTAGAAAGGTTATTGGTTAGTACTGGTCTTGTTATATTCCAAAGCTCGTTGCACGAGACAAAAAATACAATTTGTACAATGCAATGTGCTCAAATGCCTATTAATATTTGCCTTTAGCGAGAAGAAGGCTGGAAATAAAGCAAGTCCTCAGAGTAATTCCTCATTCAGACGAAGATGTAGAAAATCCCTTTGATCTTGAATATTTTGATCTTGTAGTTTCCATTACTTTTTTCAGGCATCTTTAACTTGCAAAGGTTTTGGGTATTTCCATTCCATTTCCAAAAAGGGAATTCCAGAATTCAGATTATTTCTACTGAAACTTTTAATGACAAACCTATATAGAACTCATTTGCCACTTTCCATTTTTTTAAGAACATTGATATGTGTGACTCCATATGGTATACCTGTACAATTATAAATAGATTTCATAAAAAAAATTAAAAATAAAAAAAATATCGCTTGAGTAACAAGATTGCAGATTTATCTTAAATAAATCTAACACTTCGTAGGGGCTTTTTATAGGACCAAACCATTGTTTTTAATTATTGGTTCAATTTAAATAATCAAATTATTTGATCAATTTTCTTACAGAAACTTTAGTAACAGAGTTGAATGACTGCACTTGACAAATGCAATCAGCATTACAGTTATTGTAAAAGTTGAAAAATGATACTGTAAAAATTAATATGCTATATCTAATCAATAAAATGGTGACAACAGATTACAAGCAATATTATTAATTACGTTTAGCAAAGTAGAACTGAGTAATAATTCATCTAATTAATAAAATTAGTCAAATGTACACAAAAAAATAATAATGAATATATCAATCTGAACAGAAAAATATTTGAACAGATAGACGTCAAAGATGAATGAAAAACTCTTTATTTTACATGGCCAATATTGAAGACACCTGATGTTAACAAGCAGAATCACTGAAGGAGAAAACCATCATTTTAAGTCACCATTATGGTGATCGATGTCATTCACTTTAAGTTTTGTTTGGCTGATATACCTGAGTTATAACAGTCAGATGAACAAATAGAAAAGGTTATCTGATGGTGTTAGTTCTGTTTTAACATCATTTTTTTAACCATCATTTGACTGGTTAACTTTTAAGGAATTCATTTGATTCATTATTACTGAATTCTAATTTGTTACATTAAATTAATAATATTGCTCGTAATCTGTTGCCACATATTCATTTTTACAGTGTCCAATCAAATGATTCGTTTGATTGTAAAGCATTCCGGTCCGTTCCGATGAATGGATTCTCTCAGGTCACGTTCCAGCGGGAGGATATGGGTGCACTTTAGCATATGAGGGGTTACAAATGCGGAAGCCCTATCAAGTAAGAAACTCCACTCTGGTTGGCTGGAAGAAGAGAAACCTCAGAGGACGAGTGGCCCTTTCCCATGAACGCTGCAGCCAATAAAAACAAAAGAAAACAACACGTTCCCATCAGCCATGAGTGGCGACTCTGTGACCCCTGGAAAGTATGAGTAAATACCGACATCGGGCCTTGAGTTGAATGCTGGAGTTGGGAGGAGGGTTTGAGGGTGGGCAGTGTGAGCAATGGAATCATTAGTTGCTATCTCTATATCTAATCCCTGCTGTTCGCACAATTAATAGAGACACAGCCAGGCGGCATTTATTGTTCAGTATTCAGCACAGTCTTGGATTTGAACTCATCGCCTTGTTCTGCCTCACCTCAAAAGCCCTGGTTTCATTAGTCTTCCATTAAGTTCATTAAAACTTTACGAGCGTTTTCGGCTTGCGTTTCATAAGCACGCTGTTGCAACGAAAGTTTCATTATTTACAGATCTGCAATTGTTCCTCTTCCCGACTTCAAAAGGAGTTGCGTAAAATCGGTGTGGGCTAGATGTACTAGCTGAGGGGGGCATTGGAAACTGTGGACTAACATCATGCTTAAATCCGAGACCTCTAGCCAGGCCGGACAGGCACAGATGTTTCTCATTACGCATTGGCCAGCTCTGGTTTTGTTTGTGTTGTTTAAGTCCAACAACAGCTAATCCAACATTACTGAGGAAAATTAAGTCATTATGTTGCTCCAAAATACTGTACATTGGTTATATTTTGCAAGATTATTTGTCACCTTAAAGGGACACTCCACTTTTTTTGGATATTGGCTCAGTTTACAACTTCCCCAGAGTTAAACAGTTGAGTTTTACCGTTTTCGAATCCATTCAGCCGATTTTCTGATATTTAGAAGAATATCAGTCAACCCGGTCTCATCCCAAGACGTCATATTACTGACGTTTTGGGACGTCTTTTGACCATACGTCAATATTCGCCTTTTTAGGGCCCCCTTAAACGTCGGTAGATGAGGTTATGGGATCCTAACTCTACCCCAGACCTAAACCTAACCCTAAACCTACCCCGTCACCTAACTGACGTTAAAGGTAAAGCGTCAGTTGTATGACGGCCCGGGATCGCCATCTACCGACGTTTGAGGGGGCCCTAAAAAGGCGGATATTGACGTATGGTCAAAATACGTCCCAAAACGTCAGTTATATGACTTTTTGGGATGAGACTGTGTTATATCAGTAACCAAACAGTTTCTGATCTCATTGACTACCATAATATATATTTTTTCCTATTATGGAAGTCAATGAGACCAGAAACTGTCTGGTTACTGATATTCTTCTAAATATCAGAAAATTGGCTGAATGGATTCGAAAACGGTAAAACTCAACTGTTTAACTCTGAGGTAGTTGTAAAATTAGCCTATTTCCCAAAAAAAAAAAGTGGAGTATCCCTTTAACTTGCCTTTGAGGTCTTCCAGCTCAAGGCAAGTGTCAATGCATTTGTTTTCCATTTGTGTAGGAGACACCAATGAAACTTCATACTGTGTTGTTTTGTAGTTTTAAACAGCGCGTTCTCATCCCAAGACATCATCTAACAGACGCTTTTGAATATACGTCAACATCCGACGCTTTAGGGCACCCTTTAACCTCAGTTAGATGACGCTATCTAATCCTAACCCTACCCCAGGCCTAATCCTACCCGCATCATCTAACTGACGTTTAAGCGTGCCCTAAAACGTCGGATGTTGACGCATGGTCAAAAGCGTCAGTTAGATGACGTCTTGGGATGAGAATGTGTTGTTTTATAAGTGATTGGACACATTTGGCCTAGTGGATGAAAAAATTGAGTGATTGAGAGAAAGGCTGTATCTGGGCTCTGGAGACTTGGGGCTAATCATAGTTATCAGCCACTTACTAGCAACCACCAAAAACACAATAACACACAGTTCATTCAGAAAAAAAGTACAACAAATGTAAAAACATCAACCCAGGCTCATTGGAAAAACAGGCCTGTGGTGACATTTCTGCAAAATTGCTCCTTGTACATTTCACAACACTTCAAAAGTAAAATGCCCAAGTGCCCCTTAAAGTGTGTTCCTGTTAATGAATGTAAGATAAAAACACATTTCCTGAAATAACCATGCCCATTTCGCTTGTTTCTACAAGGCTCTTTTATCAAGTTTCATGTTCAACTTTCACAAGCGTTCTAGTGCAGTCCAGCTATATACGGAAATTCATACATAATATGGATCTGGTTATGTGATGTATACAAGTCATGCACTGGGGTAAAGGTGTTTTAAGGACATAAAACAGCGTATTTTGCGAGGAACCACGTGCAAAGAAGTCTTTATTAGCTGATAATCTGCCCCTTTAATATATTTTGTGTGAAAAGGAATACAATTGTTAGTGTTTTACCGCCACTATTGTTCATTTCAGTTGGAAACTGCAGTGAGTTGTGTAGTTATTTTTTGGAGTCCAATGAGTCTATGTAAAAAAAAAAAAAAAAAAAAAAACAAAGTTGTTTATTGTGGTCTGCATTGTCACTAGTTGAGAAACTTCTTTGTGTACGTGTGCGGTTTCATGTGTGCATATTTGTGCGAGTGGCGTGATAGTGAGGCATTGCTGTGTTCTGCAATGGACTTCCTGTGGTAAAGCAAACAGGACACGTTGTTCTGTCTTTAAGCAGTGGTTTGAATGACTCATTCTCATGCAGCCATGAAGGGATATCCCTGCTCTGTCCCTCCCACACACAAACACACACACAACCCCGAATGACCCAGCCCAATCAAACCCAGACCTGCCCCGATGATTCACTGCAAAGGCACGAGCCCCCAGTGAGTTTGTGTGAACGCAAGTGTCTGTCTTCTGCTTCATTCAAAAACACTACTTTCTTTAGTGTTGTTTTCAGTTGACTTGGCTTCTCTTATGTAATCCAGGATTAAGTATTACGAATTATGTTTTTAAAAATAAAAACTCAGACGGGCCGGTCTGACTATTTCACAATCTGCTCAGTTACTGGGATTTTCACACACAACCATTTCTAGGGTTTACAAAGATTGGTGTGAAAAGGGAAAAACATCCAGGATGCGGCAGTCCTGTGGGCGAAAATGCCTTGTTGATGCGAGAGGTCAGAGGAGAATGGGCTGATAGAAGAGCAACTTTGACTGAAATAACCACTCGTTACAACCGAGGTATGCAGGAAAGCATTTGTGAACCTTGAGGCGGATGGGCTACAACAGCAGAAGGCCGCACCGGGTACCACTCATCTCCACTACAAATAGGAAAAAGAGGCTACAATTAGCGAGAGCTCACCAAAATTGGACAGTTGAAGAGTGGAAAAATGTTGCCTGGTCTGATGAGTCTCGATTTCTGTTGAGACATTCAGATGGTAGAGTCAGAATTTGGCGTAAACGGAATGAGAACATGGATCCATCATGCCTTGTTCCCACTGTGCAGGCTGTTGGTGGTTGTGTAATGGTGTGGGGGATGTTTTCTTGGCACACTTTAGGCCTCTTAGTGCCAATTGGGCATCGTTTAAATGCCACGGCCTACGCATTGTTTCTGATCATAGCTATCCCTTTATGGCCACCATGTCCCCATCCTCTGATGGTTACTTCCAGCAGGATAATGCACCATGTCACAAAGCTTGAATCATTTCAAATTGGTTTCTTGAACATGACAATGAGTTGACTGTACTAAAATGGCCCCCACAGTCACCAGATCTCAACCCAATAGAGCATCTTTGGGATGTGGTGGAACGGGAGCTTCGTGTCCTGGATGTGTATCCCACAAATCTCCATCAACTGCAAGATGCTATCCTATCAATATCGGCCAATATTTCTAAAGAATGCTTTCAGCACCTTGTTGAATCAATGCCATGTAGAATTAAGGCAGTTCTGAAGGCGAATAGGGGTCAAACACAGTATTAGTATGGCCCTTGTGAGTGTATGATGGTTGTGTACAGGCACTGCCAACACACATTTCAGTACAATCAACTTGTAAAAGTGCATGTACCATTATATGACCCCTTTAAAAAAAAAGTATATTGAGGTCATGAGTCAATTCCTCGTTTACATACTGCACATTCCTCATTTAAAACTGCTGACTATTCTTGTGACATTCACTTCTTTTTCATTAATGATCTGTAGTATTCAAGTTCACACTGGCAACAGTTATCAAATGTATATGACCATTATATTAAAGGATGTTCTGTGTGCCAACTTTTCTAACATATGCAGCTTCCTGGAAGGGCTGATGAATGACTCCTGCACAATTTTTCAAGGCTATTAACTTGAGTGCCTTTTTATTCAGTCTCATTATTTTTTAAACAGCCATAAGAAGTCACAAGGAGGTTTCTAAAATCTAAACGTCTCGTCAAGCTATTTCAATACTGCATTTTTAACTTTCTGTAAATGGCTGGCAGAAGAGAGAGAGGTCACAGCACAGTTTCTGTCAGCTCGACAATGAGACTCTACAGATCGTTAAATCTGAGCGTAAATGAGAGCTTTCCTTTTCACTTACTGTGCTGTGACAGACGTTTCTCTAAAGGATTTTCTTTAGCAATGAAACAGAAGTGAATGTGGTCTGGCACTGTGTGTGTGTGTGTGTGTATGTGTGTGTGTGAAGATAACAAAGATCCTTTCGAAGCACTGTGATCATCTGGAGTCAGGGCCACTGGCGTCTCCATGGAGATAAACTCAAAGAAGACACAAACTTTTCTGACCTATAGTTTCCTTTGAACTGTGTGACTTGAGGTAGAAGACTTTCAAACATTTTGACTATTTAAAATGATTAAATGTTAAATAAATATTTTTAATTTATACTAAAGTGACAAACTAAAATGGAGGTAAATGGAAATATTTTAAACAACAACAAAAACCAATTACAAATCCACAAACCTAATTTAAACTAATAAACTTTGTATAATATAAAACAAAAATAAAATTCAAAATATGAATGAATATTATAATAGTATGACAACACTGTGTATTAAAAAAATTTATTTCAGTGTCCCAATGTTTTTTTTTTTTTTTTTTGAATTTGTTTTTTTTTTGAATGAAATTCTGTAATAAACAGAATTTTTTTTTTTTTGCAATAAAATATTTGGTTGCAAAAAGTAATAATAATTATAATATATATATATATATATATATATATATATACATACATGTTTTTAACACGTATAAACATTATTTAAAGGCTTTTTTTATTTAAAGACATTATTTAAACATTATTTAGAAACTATATCCAGATGTTTTTGATATTTTTTCTTATATTTACTGTATAAATAGATGCTTTGCAAATATCAAAATAAAAGTAGATTTTTATGTTTAGAAAATAAAAGTCCAGCTTGCAAAACACAACAGTGGTTGCCCGGGTGTTGTTATAAAACTGTTTTAAGACATATCTACTTTTCTACGACGTATTCGGTGTAAAAAGCCCCTAGATCACTTATAAATTTCCACAGCTCATATTGTCAGTTGTTTGTTTTTCCCCTGAAATTTCTTAGATAGATATTTTTTTCAGTGTTTCATCAGCAGAACAATCCAAAAACACATAGTAGTCCAACCCAAGAGATGCACTCACAGTACTCCCTCACGGCCTCGCTTTCATTCCCTTTAAAAATCTAAGTTGGTGTTTCTGTGAATAAGGCCTATTTGGAGATATATAAACTGGACTTTATATCTTGCAATTCTGACTTTTTTTGTGTGCAATTGTGCGAAAAATAGTGATTATCTTTTTTTATGTTTTATTCAGTGCCGAAAACAAGCTTACATAAGAATTCTATTTCTTATAGTGTGTGGAATTAACATGCAGAAACTCGTTTAATCCTTTGTTGTTCAAGGTAGGGTTATTATTGTTCATTAAGTCTTAAACTAAATCTGTTAAAAAACATTTTTGGTAATTAAAATGAAGCTGAAGTAAAATATTAGATGAAAAAGTCAAACAAATCAAAAAAGACTTGGAAATGTTGCCTTGGAAACTAACTGAAATGTTTAAGTTTAAACAGGAAAATGGAAACTATTAAAATCTTAAAGAGAAATAAAAACGTTTAAAAAAAATCACAAAAGAAAACAGCAAAATGACTAAAAGTTAAACTGACGCTCAAATGAAAACTAAAATATAAAAATAGAAACTAATACAAACTATGAATAAAAACTGTAATAGTTTAGAAAATACTAAAATAACACTATGGTTGAAGAGCTGAAAAATCAGAAAAGGAAAAAAAAAGGGGAATTACAAATGATGAGGAAGCCCTGATTGTTTAAACAACAGATTGTTATTTGCTTTGGCAAAGTTGCCATGGTGATTTCAGCACGCTGCGACAACGTCCGTTTCTCTTTCTTTGAATCGGCAATATGCGGGTGCATAAGCAGCGGTGGACGGAGTGTGAGCAATGCTTTCCACAGCACTGCCCACTCACACACACACACACACGTTCCTTCCTCAAGCTCTTATAAATAGACATTAGTGAATGAGACTGTCATTTCTGGATGGGTGTTTACATCATAAATACACATCACCATGGAGACCTTTGTGTTTCTCAGCTCTGGTCGCCGATTACAGTAAGAAGGAGGGGTAATCTCGGGATTCCCTTTCGCATTTGCACAGTCACATGCTCAGACTTTAGGCATTCCTGCTTTGAGGTTTCCCTGCTAACGGTTCTTGTGTTTAGGAAATCATCTAGTTTGCAGTCAAATGCTAAATAGCAGCACTAGCTGTTCAAGCCAGGCAAGGGAAGAAAAAAAAACAAAACAAACTGAAATGTAACTGCCTACTGCCAAAAAATCCGCTCAACTCAAAGTCCTTCAGGAATGGCAGCGAGCATGCGATTTGAATTTGAGGCTGGAATACATAATTTGTTATGATACAGGGCTTTGGTTCACAGTAGGCCCAGAATCAATCCAAGAAGTGTTGTTGAAAAAGGATTTCAAGCAGCGCTGTACTTCCCCAGTCACACTTCAGATATTTGTCTCAAGGCATCTATCCAACATGGCAGATGGCCACAGAATGGCAGACATGAGTGGAGGAACGGGACTGGGGAAGAGAGGAAGAGAGAGACTGGAAGGAACAGACATCTGAATCTCACACTCCATTTCTGTGAGGCTGTTGAACTGGACGATTATCAAGATGGCATTCAAGCTAAAACAACAGTCTCCAGTTAGCTAGGTAGGAGCACTCCCCCTAATCATGTCACTACAGCCTTTTAGATATGACTCACAATAATAGTTAAATGGTACTAAAACGTCCATTTTCATTGACTCAAACCTCAAACCTTTCAGGTTCCAATATAACAACCTTGTTTATATTGTATAGCTAGATAATCTGAATGACTGCTGAAAACTTTGAGAGGTTTTTGTGAGGCAAAGACAAAATTTTCCTCTCCATTGTTGTTCTTATTTAAACATGTCGCACCAGAAATGTACAGAAGCTTGTTTCCGCCACAGAATGAAAAATAAAAAAGTTAATTGCGACCTTTTATCTCACAATTCGTACTTTTCTCACAATTCTGAATTTATTTCTCGCTGTGTTATAAAGTCAGAATTGCGAGATAGAATTGCAAGATATAAAGTCAGAATTGTGTGTTATAAAGTCAGAATTGCGAGGAATAAAGTCAGAATTGCGAGATATAAAGTCAGAATTGCGTGATATAAAGTCAGAATTGCGAGATATAAAGTCAGAATTGCGAGATACAGTATAAAATCAGAATTGTGTGTTATAAAGTCAGAATTGCGAGATATAAAGTCAGAATTGCGAGATATAAAGTCAGAATTGCTTGATATAAAGTTAGAATTGTGAGATATAAAGTCAGAATTGTGTGTTATAAAGTCAAAATTGTGTTTTTAAGTCAGAATTGCGAGATATAAAGTCAGAATTGCGTGATATAAAGTCAGAATTGTGTTATAAAGTCAGAATTGCGAGATATAAAGTCAGAATTGTGTGTTATAAAGTCAAAATTGTGTTTTAAAGTCAGCATTGCGAGATATAAAGTCAGAATTGTGTGCTATAAAGTCAGAATTGTGTTATAAAGTCAGAATTGTGTGTTATAAAGTCAGAATTGCGAGATATAAAGTCAGAATTGTGTGATATAAAGTCAGAATTGCGAGATATAAAGTCAGAATTGCGTGATATAAAGTCAGAATTACGAGATATAAAGTCAGAATTGTGTGTTATAAAGTCCGAATTGTGAGAAATAAAGTCAGAATTGCGTGATATAAAGTCAGAATTGCGAGATATAAAGTCAGAATTGCGTGATATAAAGTCAGAATTGCGAGATATAAAGTCAGAATTGCGAGATATAAAGTCAGAATTGCGAGATACAGTATAAAGTCAGAATTGTGTGTTATAAAGTCAGAATTGTGTTATAAAGTCAGAATTGCGAGATATAAAGTCAGAATTGCGAGATATAATGTCAGAATTGCGTGATATAAAGTCGAATTGTGTGTTATAAAGTCAGAATTGTGAGATATAAAGTTAGAATTGCAAGATATAAAGTCAGAATTGCGTGATATAAAGTCAGAATTGCGTGATATAAAGTCGAAATGTGTGTTATAAAGTCAGAATTGTGAGATATAAAGTTAGAATTGCGAGATATAAAGTCAGAATTGCGTGTTATGAAGTCCGAATTGCGAGATATAAAGTCAGAATTGCGTTTTATAAAGTCAGAATTGCGAGATATAAAGTCAGAATTGTGTGATATAAAGTCGGAATTGCGTTAAAAAATCAGAATTGCGTGATATAAAGTCAGAATTGCATATGACTTTATAACACGCAATTGTGTGTGACGTAAACTCACAATTGTGGAAAAAAGAAAGTCAGAATTGTGAGATAAAAAATGTAATTTCTGTCTTTTTTTCTCGCAATTGCGACTTCATTTCTCAGAATTGTCACTTCATATCTCGCAATTGTGAGATAAAAAGTCGCAATTATTTGTTTATTTATTTTGTATTCAGTGGCGGAAACAAGCTTCCATAGAAAAGTGTGCTAACATATTTGACATTTCCATAGAAAAGTGTGCTAACATATATTCGTCCATAACGTCGAATATCATTAGTTATCGTTGCAAGCAATATTTTCAGAGCATTACTTCAGTTTAAGTTTGTTATTTGCATAAAGGTATTGTATGGATTTAAAATACTTTAAATATACTCTGATAAATAGATTTACTTTGGAACAATTTCACAAATGTTTACAAAGAAACGGCGAGCAACACATTAAGTTAAATAGTATTTTACTGTAAAACTGACTCCAATAATCTGTTTTATCTAGAGGCCAAAAAATCTATTTCTCACAGTGTATGGACTACTTTCATGATGCTTTCTGTTCTGTTTTTTAGCTTGACACAACAATGGTATCTAATGTGTTGTAATTATTTGACACTTTATTATTATTTAAGGTGATATAGTTGCATGTTACATGTACTTACTATAGTAATAACTGCATAATTACATAACCTTAACCTTATACAGTATTTTACAGCAGTTAATATTTTTCTAATATTTCTTAGTAAATTACACTGTAATTGGGATCGTTTTGAAGTGTTGGCCACTGTACACATGGGGGTAAAAAACAACAACGTGGAGGTATAAACACAGGAAGATTGCATGATTCATGGGGAAATTAAAATTTAATCAAAATAAAAATTAATCAAAATTATGATTCTGTCTAAAAAATATTAAATAAATCAATTAAACGTACCCTAACATTCACAACGAAATGGATATGTGAAGACAGAATCTTGAGGGGAAAATACACAATTACCACTTCTGTTGGGTTTAAGGGAAATATGATACGACTAGTAGTGTAACAACAACTGTTGCCAGGAAGTAATAAGTAAAGGAATAATATTAGCCCAACACTGGAGGTGCGTAAATTATGACCGAATTTGAATCTCTATTCGAATTAGTTTTTTTTTTTTTTTTTTTTTTTTTTTTTTGTGAAGTCAGCATATCAAGCATCACTATTTTTAATAGAAACACCAGTCCAAGATGGAAATTCCCTCATGTTTGGACTGTAAATAGGCCAGGCATTAGTGACATCATTTCTGCCTGGAAGCAAATGTACAGACCCAGAGACCCATAAATGAACCCTAAGCAACTCAAAAGCTTTGCTCCAAAACAGTGTCTGTCTAATGTCTGCATGACAACAAACTTCTACTGAACCAGAACCTCATAAGTGACTGACTTGGAACACTTTACATAACGCTATGTGAAACTGATACAAACTGGTCAATGGCCGAAGGCATAATACTTCTAATAAAACTCATAATACAGTTAAATATTGGTTAAAATAGACTTTTGAAAATGCTTTTAGGTATTGAATGAAATTTAAGTATAATCAGCATTTCTCTCATTGTCAACTGTGAAGATGAATGACACCTTCCCTAACCTTTGGAGCAACCGTCTGGAGTGCATCTAGGTTGCCTTAAAAACGCTGTCTAGGTAGGCAGGTCAATAGGTTTTGAAACAGATCAAAGGTCTTGTCTAATCCACGTTTATCTAGAACTGTATGAATGAATGCATCCTCACAGAGGGAACTCCAAATAGTCTGTGCATTTGTTGGGAAGATAAAATGAATGCTGGGGGTGGGGTGGGATCTACAAGAAATTGAATCACCACAGCAACTTTAATAATATCTATTTTGCAGCTCACATATGAAAGGAAATGAGTTTCAAAGGTAAGGTCATGCTTCAACTGTCACTTATATTTGAAAGCTTCCACACATAAGAGACATGAATGCTACTTTATATAATAAAGAGAGATGTGTTAATGTATGCTATACCCTACCTCACGTGCAATGTACATTCTTTATTGCTTCTACCCAAGAGCGAAGCGGAAACACAATTAAACGCTTATTTGTTTTTTTGTTTTTTTTCCCCACTGGCCAGAAAGGAAACTATATTCATCTCTGATGAACCAGAAATATCTCATTCTGGTTTGTGCATAAATATACTGTATGCAATAATATATGTGTGAGAAACGCAATTCCATATGCTTGGAACTGATGCTGATTACTTATTAGGAATGGCCATGCCATATTTCACACTTTAATTATATGGTTTGTAACACAGTTTTAGTGTCACGGTTCATGTATGTGCTATGTTCAGGGGAAAGAAAGACTACTTTCAAATAAAAAAATGAAAAAAATATGAATAAGTAATCAAACTACTTAGCACACATAAATACAGAGCAAAGATACTAATACTCAGAAGCGCGTTTATTAGGCTGCTGTCACCTTAAGACATAATGGTCGGATCCAATATACTGAGAATGTTACACATGCTTTGTCTTTCTCTGCGGTTTACATTCAGATAAGACAAAACCGACTATGATTATACTCTGCAAGACGGGCATGTTGAGAATTGTTGTGTGAATTTGTAGCCTGGCTAACGCCAGACCAGGTACCATTGAGAATGAGACGTGGTCTGCAAACCACATGTAGGCATGGTTTACGAATGCCCAGAGCCGTATTATTGGGTAATACTGTCTATCAAATGCGCCTGTACGTAGCAGCTCACAGCCAATCGGGTCAATGATACCAGATGACATATGTAGAGCGACAGAAAATTAGACCATGACGACGACGATGGGTCTGAGATTTAGGAGATTTATCAACACTATCTCACGACCAATTCGTACGAATTCGACGCATGATTAAAAAGTGGCTAATTCGTACTAATTCGTACGACCTCACTCGTACTAATTCGTACGATTAGGGGCGGGGTAAGGGGTAGGTCATTCGTATGAATTCATACGAATTGGCCAATTCGTAAAATATGTACGATTTAGAAAAAACGTATTAATTCGTACGAGTGAGGTCGTATGAATTGTTACGAATTAGCCACTTTTTAATCATTCGTCGAATTTGTACGACTTGACCGTGAGATCGGGTTGAGATTTATGTATAAACAAAAGGATACTTCCTTGGCAGGACGGGTCCTTCCAAGTCATTTCCTTCAGAGGCTAGACGAGGCTTGGAGAACACAGCGTTCGGAGGACACGTAAATGGAACAGGCTAGCAAGTGCACGTCATTACATCAGTGAAAGGTCCGCTTTCGGCGCTGCAAAAATGGTTTGGTTGCTGTACCGCACTGTATAAACACACTTGACAGTCCTTATTTTGTCTTGTCAGCCCTCATAGAAATAAATAAATTTCAGGGATTATGTTTAGTTAGATGGCAAACTCTAACGCGAAGCGGAGGGGTCTTGAATCAGCCTAAAGGGGTTGCATTCGCTGTAACAACCACCTCGCTATACATTTTGGCTACCTACCAAATAAATCAATAATTTGACACAAAATATTGATTTAAAAAGGAGTTTATTAATTTAAAAACGATTACATTTCCGGAGTAAACAACTGCGTCCATAGCAACATGATCTAGCTGTTAAAACACATGAAATGGTAAAATATAAGATCAGCAAAAAAGGCTAATGTTATATGAATAAAAAAAAAGGTGAATCACCAGTAACAGAAAAAAGTGAATCAACAGTAACAGGAAACAGCTTTAAATATCCCCTCTGCAAATCAGTTGAGCCGGTATGTTTAATGTCAAACGTTAAGTCCTGTTCACACCGGGACGAATTTCGCTCGCGTTATTCGCCGACGTTCAAGGGCGCCAATGTGAGTGTGCACACCGACACGTAAAATGCCATCACACTATCCGACCAATGACATGGGCGCTTTTGCGGGGCGCAAAACTTGGGGGCGCTCAAAGACAAAACGGTCTTGCCGAGCACACATATGCAACGGCAAAGAAAAGATATATGCCGACGAGGAAGATGCCAGGAAAGAAGAATGTAGAGCTGCTGTTCTCATTGGTGCTAGAACATAAAGAAATATGACAAATGCGACAGGGACTACGAACATCTTGATAAAAGAGAACTGTTATGAAATGGTATTGCAAAGCAAATTGGCGCCATCTAATGTCAGGGAAAGAATTTACATGTTCACTTGGCTCATCGTCAGCGAAAATCGCTTGGGTGTGAACACAAAAAAACGTGTTGAAAAACGCTGACGAATAACGCACGCTGACATTCGTCCCGGTGTGTTATGGTCGCGTCAACTTCGCGTCATGGTCCATAGATATAAACAAACGGTAACACTTTATTTTGATAGTCCACTTTAGACATTCAACTAACTATAAGTAACTTTGCCGCTACATGTCAACTAACTATCATTAGAGTATTAGTAGACTGTCAGCTTAATATCTGCTAACACATTATTTTGTTGGTCCCCCAATAGACATTCAACTGACTGTAAGTAACTTAGCAACTACAAGTCAACTTGTTCTCCTAACCTGAACCCTAACACCTAACCCTAACCTAACAGTCTACTGACAGTCTACTACAGCCTACTAATACTCTAATGACACTTGGTTGACATGTAGTTGAAAAGTTACTTATAGTTAGTAGACTGTCTGAAGTCACTATCAAAATAAAGTGTAACCAAACAAACTCCTCCGGTGTGTCGCATATACGTCACCATCGTCTCCCCGTTCTGTGATTAGTTCCCTATCTCAGGGGAAAATTTGGTTAATGGTGTCCAGGCTGCCTAGCAGCGTGAATAAAATTGTGCTGCGGTAAGGCAGCATGGGGAAACCCAGGCTAGTGAATTTGTAAATTCAAGAGCAAGAAGACTTGAAAGAGGCTCAATTTAGCATTCGCGCGCTGTCTAAGACTCGGTTTTCATTTTAGCTTGTTTTGGAAGTGTACACTCGATCGGGACAATGGAGCCCGTTCTCATCCTTTGGCGTCATATAGATGACGCCATATGACATTTCGTCGAAATACTACGCAAATGGCACCCTTTACCGTCAATATAACACGCAGAACCCAAGGCGTCATACAGGTGAGTGGCATCCTTTAGCGTCAATATGAGACGCAGACCCTAAACCTACCCATAACAGTGCGTGTTATATTGACGCTAAAGGGTGCCATGTGCGTAGTATTTCGACGAAATGTCATGGCATCACCTATATGACGCCAAAGGATGAGAATGTGTTGGACATTGACAGTCCCATCAACTGTCCCGAGAGTCTTTCACGCTGGTTTGGGCCACAGGGCGTCTGTTTAAACACAGAAGGTAATGTGTGCTGTTTCGCTCTCACCTGCGCTCGCACGCCACCAACACCTGGGAGATGATGGCATAAATTATTGTTTTGTTTTTGCATCATAACATATTTTTTCTTGTAGACATGTTTTCTTATAACTGTAATAATAGTAGTACCATAATACCCATTCATGTGTATTGATATTACAGAAATGAAATAAAAAATATAAATGTATATTTATGCTATTGCAAATACTTCTTCTAACTACTGCTACTATAATGATAATAATAATATTCCTATAGACCTTAAATTTTGCTTTTGTTTGATTGTGGGCTGAAATATGATGCAGGAACAGCTCATTTGACATTCACCTTAACATATATCCCCTGAAGTTTTACTAAATCCTAAAAAATCTCTGCAAAGATATCTCTGTCTGCTGTACAACACTCAATTTGACTACATTTAAATTCACTGAATTAATAATGGGCCAATGATTTTGATCTATTTGTAGATGTTGAATAATTTACGATAAGGCTTAGCTTTAGGGATCAGGTTTTCCTCATTTAAAAAACCCCGTTGGTTAAAAAAGGCACAAAAAAAAAACTGTGCTTTGCAGAACACACAAACACCCTCATTGCATATTTGTGGTATTTTGCGCTCCCGGCACATTTTTGTAACTTTAAGAGGGCTGCTGTATGGCTTCAGTCAGCAGTAAATGATAGACTCCGAGCCTCGGCGCACTTTGGTGCAAAACCTCCCGCATTCCTCCTAATGGGCAGGTAGGCTCTTAGGCTATTTTCCCATGTAATACGTGCTGTGACACTGTAAAGGCTAAAGATCCGGTGGCATGTGTTTTGAATGCGGTAATGACCACTGCCCGGCCGTTTTTGCGACCTACTGTACGCCTGATGATCAGAGACCCAGAAGTGGCACTGCTCAGTTTTAGTGTTTCCCTTCTCTCTCTAAGCTATAAAAAGCACAAACAAACTCTCAACTGTATTGTGAGATGTATTTTTTTTTAAAGAATGTCGTGAGTCTCAAAACTGGGACTTAGTTGTCAAACATACCCGAGAATTAAGGAAGAACAAGAGATTGTGTGGTTGAGAGAATGGAAGGTTAACTGAGAACAGCAGGAACATCATCCATGATCACTTATACAACAGCTCTCTGTTTAAAGGCCCAGGTCAAGTTTTCCATCCTTGATCTGGCATGTGTCATCTACAAACATGCCGGAAGCAGGACAAACTTGTTGTCTGATCATAATGTCCTGGAATGTGCAAGAGTGGTGTGGTCTGGGTTTGTTTCTAGTAATTTAGGAGTTACCAGGAACTAATTTTCCCTTCTGCAATCCTGCAATGTTCACATGCAATGGGATTTAATCAGTCATATTGTCTATGATTTTTAAGTCTGAACATGTTTACGTCTTACCAAGTTAGTGTTGACTTCAATTGTGAAGTATACACTTCATTATTTACTAGCCAAGATGGTAACTGGAGCCAAAAATTACCGGAAAACACCATGGGGATTTTTTTTTTCCTTTATAGTAATTTGACATCACAAAGTCATTATATTTGCATTGTATGGCAAAGAGCGTGACATATCTACTTTTGTTTTCCACAGAAGAAAGAAATCATACGGGTTTGGAGTGACATGAAAGTGAGTAAAAGGAATTTTCTTTAACAGATACAGGCTCCAGATCAGGCTCCACCTCAACGGATGAGGTGCAAAACAGCTCAACTCCAGCTATCTAAAGTGACATAAGTGGTCTTCAGTGAACAAAAACAGCTCACATTGAAGGTAGACAGTAAAAAGTATCCACATTTATCTGTCCTTAAGTTTAAACCCTGTACTTTCTCCTTTAACCTTTGGCCTCCAAGAGCGTGACCTTCACTTCAGCACTGACAAACCTCTCCGCAGGACGTATGGCTCAGGAACATGACAAAACACATGCGCTGACTGAGCGTCTCCTTTCAACTGAGTGCAACACTCACAAGGGACATATAATTAAATTTTACATGTGTCAGCTGCTTTTTACTATAATTTTCCAAAACCCACTTTAGAAACTGTCAGATATAGCTTGTGACACAACCCACACTTCATGCGATTGTAAATTTGTGTGCATTAGTACATCGGCTATAACAATTACAGCATGCCCTATTACTCATTTAGCAGATGTCTTGACATGCGCTTCAAATAGGGTGGAGTCGTCAACATTGCACTGCCTTGATGTTTCATATTCTCTAATATAATGCTACACACCCCTTTATTAAAAAAATGTGGCACTGGGGGAGAACAAGGTGATGTCAGGAGGTTATAGAGAACAGCCCCCAAAATCTGGTTTCAATAGTCTTCATAAGATAGACCGTCACCACCCACAGAGCACTGCTGTCCAAACAAATGCCTTGGGCTCTGACTACGCCAAAGTCAAGAAGTATGCTTTCAATCCCATTTGTTTGGTTACTAATGGCTTTATCAACATCATCACGCCGTCTTGTTTGTTTTACTTGCCTCTAAACTTCTTAATCCTGAAAATCCTTTTTTTTAATTATTATTATCTCACATCAGTATTGAGAAAACTACTTTAAACGGTAACTTCTCAAGAACTAATGCTAAGTACTCTAAAGAGTCAATATCCAACAATCGAATGATATTGGCTATGTGTGGCTATGCACAAAAACATCAGGTAGGCCTATACGCTACATTGTTACTCATTGGTAAAACGTAGCCATAAGCTAATGCTAACTACAACTTAAGCTATCGCTAATGCTGTAAAAGCTAACTGTCATATCAAGCTTTGTTTTCATGTCACGTCTTTATTCAGATTTCCCACCACTGACTGGTTGGTTTCTATGGCCATCATTAGTTCATATGTGTCAGCTGTGTGATTTATTATCCTCGTTTGTGTTCCTACTTAAGTTGTTCCTTCACCAGTTGTTAGCCGTCTAGTTCAAGCTAATGTTAAGTTGTTTGTCGCTATAAAAGCTAAGCTATATTTTATATAACTCAGCTGCTGTCATGTTAAACTTTGAAACTATTGTCTGTGTGCTAGCACACTGTCTTGCATGTTAGTTGTCTAGTTCAAGTTTCAAGCTAATGCTAAGTTGTTTGTCGCTGTAAAAGCTAAGCTACATTTTAAATAACTGAGCTGCTGTAATATGTTAAGCTTTGAAACTGTAACTTCTCAAGCTTTAAGCTGATGATAACTACTGATTTAATACTATTGGATGTGATCGGATTAGATCAATGTGGCATATTAACATCTCAGCTAATGTCATGTAGCACTCTACAAAAAAAAAAAAAACACTACAACAGTTTTTTGTTTGTTTTTTTTACTCCCCATTATCTACAACAATTGGCAACAAAAAAGCACTTGGTTGAAATTGAAAGGACACAAACTAGCTATGGCAAATCTCAAAATGTGGAACAATGTGAGAAAGAAGAAAGAGGGGAGTAAAATTCAGTTAGTACCAAAGTAACTGTTTTGAGGCCAGTCATCCAAGGGTAACTATGAATGCTATTGTTCAAACCTGTCAGTGGGTTATGTAATAGTCTTTGACCTAGATCGAAGCTCTCTGGAGTTGTACTTTTCCACTGCTCTTCTTCGCCCAGGGCAGCCTGTTGAGTTCTACGGTTAGGTGAGATTCTTGCCTGTAGGAATTATAAAACTTCAGAGCAAAATGCTGACACATAAAAGTTGAAGATATGAGTTATTACAGGCTTACACAAGTCACACAGAATAGATCATGAATATCTCATTCTGCTTTGCATCAACAGACTATGATGGATTGGCCTTCAGGCAGAAAACTAATTAGTACGTCAGAATGACGAAGAATTGAAGTAGTAGAACGGTGTTTCTCAATCTTTTTTGTGCCCCTACAGCCCAATCAGTGAGGCTTTAGTACCTCTTTAATTGACACCAATCCATAAATCTCTATGCTTTATCATATTAATATAAACACAATGACTTTGTTACAATTATCCACTGAGTTCAAACCAAAATTAATCAATGCTGTGGGTAAAAAAACAAAAAACTCATCAAGCGACTCAAACTGAAGCCGTTACAGAAATCTGTTCTTTTATAGCTGCATTTAGGTTTAACGAAGCAAAACCAAATTTTTTTCCAAGTACTTACTGGTGAACACATACCTCTGGTTGGGAATTGGGTATTGCTAGAGATGGGGACGAGACCGCCTATGCCGAGTCCGAGTCAAGACCGAGTCTTTGAAGGGTCGAGACCGAGTCCGTTGGTTTTCAAATACAGTCGAGTCCGAGTCAAGACCGAGTCTTTGAAGGGTCGAGTCCGAGTCGAGACCAAGTCTGTTGGTTTTCAAATACAGTCGAGTCCGAGTAAAGACAGAGTCTTTGAAGGGTCGAGTCCGAGTCGAGGCAGAGTCTGTTGGTTTTCAATTACAGTCGAGTCTGAGTCAAGACCGAGTCTTTGAACGGTCGAGTCCGAGTCGAGGCAGAGTCTGTTGGTTTTCAAATACAGTCGAGTCGGAGTCAAGACCTGGTCTTTAAAGGGTCGAGTCCGAGTCGAGACCGAGTCTGTTTGTTTTCAAATACAGTCGAGTACGAGTCAAGACCGAGTCTTTGAACGGTCGAGTCTGAGTCGAGGCAGAGTCTGTTGGTTTTCAAATGCAGTCGAGTTGGAGTCAAGACCGGGTCTTTAAAGGGTCGAGACCGAGTCGAGGCAGAGTCTGTTGGTTTTCAAATACAGTTGAGTCCGAGTCAAGACCGAGTCTTTGAGGAAGCAAGTCCGAGTCAAGATTTTGTCCCGACATATCAGTTTTGATATTCATGATTTAAAATCACCCAGGTTAATAATCAACAGTTAGGCCTACAGAGTAAGCTAGATTGGGAATTGTTTGGAGCAGTTGTCTCAACGTCTTAAAGGGATAGTTCACTTTGAAATACATTTTTGGTATGTTTTAGCTTACCTCAAGGGCAACCAAGATTTAGGTGTCTTTGTTTCTGCAGTAGTTTCAATTTTGATATGTTTAGGTCAAACCCTTCTTGTCTGCCAGTCACATAATGCCGATGTACGGTCACCAGTGGTTTGTGGTTCTGAAAGACGAATTTGATGACGGCAGACTCGTTGCTCATCTTGCTGGAAAAAAAATCTCGAGGACTCGGTCTGAAAATTACGAGTCCTTCTCCTCCCACTGTGTCCAAGTCCGAGTCAAGACCGAGTCTTTGAAGGAACAAGTCCGAGACGAGTCCGAGAAAGCAGAAATCGAGCATCACTAGGTATTTCTAAAAATTGTGAACATCAACGTAAAGTATCATTCGAATCAAACCTGCTGCAAAAACATCTTGAACCAGTAAATAGTGTGGTTTGGTCTCGGATTCGTGACCAAGTCCGGTCGCAAGTATCACAACACTACGAATATTTTGTGGTCTGTGTCGACTCACGCAAATGATCCATTCTGTTCAATTGTGTCTCTAGACTGGAGCACACTGTGTGCATCCAAGAGGTTCCTGTGACTGACATGAAACTCAGATTAACTTACACCAAAGGAAAGCATTTGTCCATTGTCTGAATCATTGGTCTTAACACAGACTCAAACTACCCAGATCTTGGCATGGACTTGGACTTGAATGAGCTGGCCTTGACTACAAGAAAGCCGGTCAGTCTAGTTTTATGGTTCCAGAGGAGTTGCCGGCTTCTCAGCTAATCATGTCCAACTGAAAACCAGCTAGGTTGGGAAACCTGTTTATCTATCTTAAACCAGCAAGATAATGGCATTTGTTTGGTTATGGCTGGTCTTTTTAGCATGGAAGAGCAGTGCAAATATTACCACCTCCTTATAAATCACAAGTAAACAGCCATACTTTAGCAGCCATTCATCATTCTCTTAAAGGACACTTGGTCTTTGTAAGGCACTGAGGTTATGGGGTCACGGGGTGAGTAATGCGGCTAGATTTTTCTGTCCCTTGAGGCAGATTCCAGACATCCCTTGAGGAAACCAGAGAGAGTGAAAGGGGCGAGAAACATCGGGCAACCTTTTTTGTTCTTTTGTTCCATCCCTGACCTTCTTGTCTCCAACCTGCTGGTATTGACCGTGCTATAATGCTTACGTGTATACAGACACGCTATGCCCATTTGTCTTGCGTTGAGTGACATGTCACATCCTCATCGTGGCTCTTAATCCAGACTCACTGTACGGTCACAGCTGTTTTTCATGGTCAAGAAGCTCCATGTCACATCCTACCTGGTTCATAAGAACCATTTCTCACCTGCCAATGTTTCTAATCAAGGTTCGCTGATGAACGAGATCTCAGATGTTGACCTTGATCTGGGGTTGATGGTGTTCCAGACTTGGTTTAGATGTGAAAATCCTGTCATCCTTTATATACACACTCTCTTGCTGTTCCAAACCTGTGTGACTTTCATTTTTCTGTGGAACTCAAAAGTATATGGCAAAAAAATACTGAGACTTTTTTTCCCAAAAGATCTTCATTTGTATTCCACTCAAGAATGAAAGTCTGGAAGCTTGTTTCCACCAATTGTGAGATATGAAGTCAGAATTTACATGATATAAAGTAGCAACTGCATGTTATAATGTCATAATTACGAGATATAAACTGTAAATTCTGACTTTTTTCTCTGAATTCTCTGCAATTCTAACATTATAAAGCTCAATTGTGTTTTTTTTTTCAGAATTTAGTTAAAATAAAAAATAAAATCACAATTATCTTTTAAGTTGTTTTAATTGTTTTAATCCATGGCGGAAACAAGCTTTCATAACTGTCCCTTTAAACTTCAAATCATCTTCGTTTCCTGTTTACACCTCTGGGCTTCAGGGTCTATATGACCCCAACAATTGATTGAGTAATTGTACAAAAATATACATTTTTAATCATACAAATACTATAATATATATATTTTTTTGTTTGTTTACTTCTCATCTATTCATTAATGCTGTGTTTTTGGAGATATAAAGTACTTTTGTATCCATATACCACACAATTCCTCAACTACACCATTAGCTTGCATATGAAATATTATTTTTTTTATGATACATTGCATTTATGCTTTAGTACTAGGCCTGCATTTCTGTTTAAAAAATGTCACATTTATGCCGGATTTGTTTAGTTTTTCTTTTCACATTTCCCATTCATTTCAATGTGAGGTCATATTGACCCTGAAGACCAGAAGTGTAAACTTTTTTTTTTTTTTACGCAAAAAAAAAAAAAAAAAAAAATATATATATATATATATATAGACCCCATGACCCGATTGAGCTCTACTTCTTGAAAATTAATTCTGTATATTTGGGTCAATGACGTGCTAAAGTGTGCCATTTCATTAGAAATGTACTCTTCGTGTTTATATTATTTTATGTTTTTTGGAAATCTTTTATTGCATTATCATGGAAAATGTCAAATAAAAACATATGAATACATCTTAGTAAACACATTAATATTTATATATAATATTTAAATGTCAAGGTAAAATCCATAAACATCTTATTTTAATGTTGATTTGTTTATTTGTAGGCCAGTGCAGGTTGTTGAAATAAATTTAGTAAAAAAAAAAAACGTATCTTGCATTTTATTTGCAGTTTTAATGTAAAACAATTTTCCAAGTCTGTTGGCTCGCTAATTAATTTTGCATCCTGAAGCAAAGCCAGTTGAGAACCACTGGTCTGAATCTAGTTTTGCACAAATTAGACTCGTACCAAATACATTGGAATATCAGAAGCTCTTTAATTCTTGTGGGGTGTTTCGCATGTATGGTATCCCTGACTCTGTGATGTCTAATGATTAGCTGAGTGGGGCTTTTCCCCTGCTGGTAGGGTCATCACTCTGATCAAAACATTCTTGTAGAGCACACACTCAGTCAGCGGGACTGCGGACATTCTGCATAATCAGCATTTCAAAGCAGCGCTGTCAGTATCTCTCCAAAGCTGAACCGCATGGCTTTCATTTGTCTGGGCCACACAGGGTCAACATGAAGAGCGCCTGCAGATGACATCACCCTTGCCAAGGGGGTTCCTGCTTCTCTTTGAGACAGTGCAGGAATGACAGGACGAGAAATATGACCTCAAAGCTTCCCGGTAGGTGTCTGGCTACATAAGCGTCGCAATATAAGCAGTTCCTAGGAGCACGTGGTGACTCCACCAGACTTATTTAGAATGAAAATATTCCACTGAGAAATCTCAGCCGCATTAGGGCTCAGCTGCCAAGCTATTTCAGGCCATCCATGGAGCTATTTCACAAGAAATTGCACTGGATGTATAATTCAGTTGGTCCCTGTAATGCGGACCTGCTATTAACTCGGGCTGCTAGGAGAACATCATGAAAGGAATTGCCTCTTATTTCTAACTCATTGTGATCCATTGTCCCCCACTGAATTCAGTGTCATATGTAAAACAATCCCGTCCTTTTACTAATTTATTTTTTATACGCTTTCAATATCAATAAATGTTTAATGGACAAAAATGTATAGTCACAGTGGAGTGGTTTTAACTGGAGAAACCTCTTTAGGATGTTATTAAAATAGTAGATCACTTTAGCTTGGGCGAACTCTGCCTTCATATATTATTGTACATAATACTTTACATTCTTTGCTTATGGGCAAAAGGATAAGACTTTGGTTCTTATAAATCATTGCTCTGACAATGGCCTCGGCGATGATGATTCCTTCTACTTTTTATTGTAACAACATTTAATCTCATTCCAGCACTTTTTATGATTAAAGAGTTTGGTGTCTTGTGATTTGTTATGGCTTAAGGCCCTTGCGCACTGAGTTCGAAATTTTCGCATGCCTTTTTTCGTATTCGCGATTCGGTGGCTCTGAATTGTCAAAACACCATTCACACGGCTTGCTACGGATGCGAAAAACTCAGAAAATCTTTTTTTTTTTTTTTACGGACGAAAGTTTCGGAGGCAGTGTGCAAGCAGTGTGTGGTCGGATTTATTTTTTAACGTGCAAAAATTTCGGCTGCGAATTCCGTCATAAAAAAATTCGGATCGGGTTCGATTTTCTGCGTTTTCCGCATTCACAGCCAGCATTTTGAGAGGTTTTTTGACAATTCAGGGCTGGGGGGAGCTCGTTCCACACATTCGCAGTCCTTTCCGTTTCGGTTTTCAAGTGTTTATGTTCTCTCAATTGGGTTAGAAAAGGAATAAACCTCCCCTTTTAATCAATAACTAATTTATTATTTGGGAACAATAAAACATAAAACATTTTGTTCTCTCTGATAGATAGATAGATAGATAGATAGATAGATAGATAGATAGATAGATAGATAGATAGATAGATAGATAGATAGATAGATAGATAGATAGATAGATAGATATAATGCAATTTGAATAATGTTCATTTAAGCTTCCTAGAAGTGTCTTCTCTCCATAATTGGCATCACACATGAAAAACAACACTCCAAATGCTACAGACATACTTTAATTTATTTCCCTTGTTTCATTACTTTTTTTTTTCTCCACAGAGTTCAGGATTCCGGTGAAAATCCCAAGTCTGACATCACACTCAATTCATTTAGACTTGACTTCCTTGATAGGTGGCAGGTGTGTAATTAAGATGTTTGGTTCTTTCAGAGAAACCTATACTCCACCGGCATTGTTAAATAGATGACTTGTAAATAATAGATAGCGCTGGCTGTATAGTCTCCGGCTTATATGATCCCATCAAGAGAGCGAAAGATGAAAGTGATTTTCACCACACATGCACACCTCTGGATTCATTGACTTTGAGTTGCCATTTGGTCTGAAGGTAAGGAGATGATTTTGACATCTGCTGCTGATCAAAGCATTGGTTGCTGAATTGTTTGCCTTGTAGTTTTCCATGTGGCACCCCTATCTAAACAGGTTTTCCACACTGTACCTGCTATTATCATTAATGAATGTTGAGGCTGTTCCCAGTACACTCTCCAGATTCAAAACCTACAGTATATAATCATATGCATGTATTGTATATATTATCTGCTTTATAACCAAGCATAGCTTGGTTTCCCTTCATCTAGGACAGAAATATGTAAGTTTAACCAATAGATATACCTATTTAGATGTCTGTTGTAGGCTGTTGTAGGTCAAACAGCTTTAAAAAAGGATTGATTTACCATATTAATGTAATAGAGATTATAACAATTCATTTTATAGATTGTCTATATCTCTACAGTGGATATGAAAAGTCTATACACCCTTGTTAAAACAGCAGATTTTTGTAATACAAAAACTAAAGTAATACCCTGTTTACACCTGTTACATTCTAAAAAATGCTGGGTTGTTTTATATGGACAAAAACCCAGCCATTGGGTTATTTTTTTAATTAAATTTTTAACCCAACATTTGGGTTTGTCCATATTTGACCCAAAGTTGGGTTAAAACAACCCAGCATTTTTAGAGCCTTTGCGCAACGGAAAGAATCCAGTCTAATGCATTTTCGACTACCTCTGGGAGTGGACCATAACCTTCAATGGAGTTAGATGTCAGATATTTGCTCTTCCAAAGAATTTAGCAATAAACATTTAACCAATTCATTGATATTCAGAGAAAGCTAACCTAAATTCTCCTTGCTCCATCTCGATGCAGCTGCATTGACAACAAATACGCACATTTATCCGTTTCCTTCGGAAATGTGCAGAACAAGTTTGGCAAGCACACTATCAACATTTGATATATGTGCGAACTTGGTATTTACCATCTAAATTACTTCACAATGTTCAGATGATGACAGTGATTAATCCACTAAAGAACTGAATCTTCCTCTTTCAGTACGATTCCATATTTTCAGCCACCCATCTAAGACTTAAAGGCAACATTTGTATTCCCCGTGAGTGTCTCCCCCGCCTATTTGACGATATTACCTCCAGGAGCGAGGGCCGCCCGGACAGGCGGCTGCGGCGTGTGTGTGTGGGCTCTGCTTTTAATATCATATATTTCTCTCCCTATCTTCTCATCATTAGGCAATTTAATAAATGTGGTGTGAGCACGCTAATGTTCGATCATACATCAGAGGCAGCTGACCCAGGGTCAGTATGCAGGACAGCGTCCAGGTACCCTCTCCTCGTCCTCCCCCCACATCTCTTTATTCCTCCGTTTCTTTTTCCCTTAGGTGCGCACATTTTCATAGTCATTCATAGACTTTGTACAAAGCCAGCTCCGAGTATAAAAGTTTGGCCAAATATCCATCAGATCTTTGCCAAAAACTCAAGAGTTTGTCCTACTAAAAAGCCATCTGTGTTTTATGTTTGATCTCTATAAAGATATAAAGATGCGACGGTGTGTGTTTGACACTTTTTGTTAGTGTGTAAAGCCTGAAAGGTCCCAAATGTCCTCATGATGGCAACATTTTAGAGGAATGTTCATTAAAAAAAATGGAAATGTTTTGTATTAGTTACCATCCCTCACCCCAGCTAACAGGGAACGTTCCCAGAACATTCACTAACGTTCTTTAAAAGTTGTGTAAATGTTAGGACAAAACGTTATTAAAATAATGTTTTCGGAACGTTCATATAACATTATTAACGTTCTTGTAACGTTGAGAGAAAACGTTCTTAGAACAACGTTCTTGGAACGTCTTTATCACGTTATTTGTATTTGATGAACGTTCTCATTACGTTGATAAAAAACGTTCTTAGAACAACGTTATCAGAACGTCTTTATCAGGTTATTTGTGTTTGATAAATGTTCTCATAACGTTCCAGCAACATTATGCTAACCTTAGGATAACGTTCTAACAACATTATGCTAACGTTCCAGCAACGTTCTGCAAACATTAAGACACCGTTCCAGCAACGTTAAGCAAACTGGACATTTCCACGTTTTTAGAACATTTTAAATTAACGTTCCCACAACCAAAATGGAACGTTAGAAAAACGTTCTCAGAACCTAACTTTGTTAGCTGGGACTTTGCTCCAAACATCATTTGTGAAAAACAGAATAAGTATCTCTTTTACCGCTCTTTTCCATATCCACAAGTTTCCTACGCCCCATGAGGCCTTGCGTCAAAAGTGGGCGCGACTTCCGGTTAGAAGTAAACAAAGCGCGATTTGACATGCTTGACACTCGTTCATTCAACAGTTGGCGGTCATTCAAGTTATAGCGATCCAAACTAGCTAACGATGTGGGAACACAACCTCAACGAAATTAAAAAGGGTGAAATAACAGTACCTTTACCCTCCGCAGTAGTTGATTGGGAGTATTATAATAACATTATTAATAATCAATACTCATCAAGGCATGGTGACAGACAGTTGTGCGAGCTGACAAACAATTAAAATAAAAAATACACACTTAGTCATTGTGCTTTGGAGTTTATTCAAAATTATAAATGAATGTGCTACTGGAATACATTAACTGGCACATTTGGTATTCTGTCAACACAGGCTTTGATCCTGAGTTTAGGTGTAACATCAGTAGCGAACAGCCAAACACATGCTGATAGAGTTTATAGAACATTAAGAATTTAAACAAATGTACACAGGAAGATTCATCGTCTTTTGGGAGGTGATGGAAACTACAGTCGTTGGCAGGATCACTCTGATTTCGTTTTCGGCTTATGTTCAAAACAATCACGTTTAAGCCACTGAATTAGTTTAGTCCGGTTATACGTACAACCGCGAACAGTACATGTTGTCTCTGAGCTCCGTAACGACATCTCTCATAAAGATTTGGGTCTTTAAATAGTAAAATAATTCTCAGAAAAACAGCTAGCCTCTTCGCTAACTAACACACAAAATACCATTGGAATGCTACTTCCGCTGCCGCACCGGAAGTTTCACCCGCTTTATTTTTTACAGGAGCGCCCCTCGGAAACTTGTGGATAGAAAGTTCATGATTTTAGATTGCCCTCCAGAGGGGGGGTAACGGATCTGACTTTGTCTGGGACCAAGCCACCCTACCTGGGCTGGAGGGGGAGGTCAGAAAGCATGGATTGGATATTCAGACTTGTGGTCACCATTGCAAACACTTGCATTTAACCGTACTCTCAATGTATTTCCAGCAAAAGAGGCTAAGAAATGTTGCACTTTCCATTATACATTCACAGATAAAAAGGTCCATGAACATGTTATGTGTCAACCGCCCAAAAATAATCATGTGTTTGTCAGTGTGTGTCTGAGTGATCATTTCCCTACTCTGATTTGTGGGAAAAGCGAAACACGCATACACACACAACGGTGTTTTGAGCGCTGGGTTGGATGTGTCTTAGCTGTCTTGCACAGAACATGTCCTACTGCCTTTTTAAGATCAGTCACCATGTCAGAGGAGACGCTGTGTGTGTGCCTGCTGAGTCTTCATCCTCATGCGTGTGTTGTTACTGTGTACCAGGATTGGAAAAAGGCAAGCAAATCACAGAGACATGGTCTGCTACATCACAGAGTACAAGTGCCCACATCATGGGTGAGCTTAAATGTGTCCGAGGCAGAGCTTCGGATGAAAGACGGCACTATTTCACATTGAGAGAGAGAGAGAGGGAAACAACAGAGGCACTGAAGGGAGGATATGACAAGCTGCTCATAAAAACTGTTCAGAGAACACAAAGCCACCTAAGTCTCTGGTACATCAGTCCACAGCAGCACATCGAGAGAAATGGAAGTAGAGATTATTTTGATATATGGATGAATATTCACTAATGTAAAGTACAATTTTGAATGTCTTTTGTTGAAACTTGGACGCAAATTTAGTCACTATTTTTACTTTTGCATTCCATTTTACTTTTTGATTTGTTAAAACGTTAAAGTGTCAAACTTTAACCAAATTATCAGACGTTAGAAATACGTTTATAATTAATAGTAGTACTATTTACTTTATCAAAAAAGTAACATTTTTGTACAATTCAAATATGTTGTTTAATAAACATATTTGAATTGTACAAAAATGTAACTTGTTTTTGCTTTGAGCAAAATCCAGCAGTTTCGTAACTGCTGATAATTTAGTCACCCCCATGTCATCCAAGATGTCCATGTCTTTATATCTTCAGTCGAAAATAAATTTGACTATGAATTTTCTCCATATATTGGACTTCATTGGGAACCAAACGGTTCAAAGTCCAAATGAGAGTTTCAGTGCAAACTGTTCAAAGGGCTTTAAACGATTGCAGACGATGAATAAAGATCTAGCGAAACCGATCATTTCAAAAATAAATAAAAATTTTAAGTTTTATAAGCACAAATGGTCGCCTTGCTCTGTTCTGTGATGCGCGTTTGTGACTCTCCTGTTCAAACTCGTTCATCAAAATGAACAAATCTTTTTTTTTTTTGAGTCATTTGGTTCATTCCACAAGATAAGACCCTTATTAATCGTCTGGTGTCGTTTAAAGCGCTTTGAAGCTGCACTGAAACTTCATTTGGACGTTGAACCGTTTGGTTCCCAATGAATTCCTGGAATGTTTTCATCAAAAACCTTAATTTCTTTTCAACTGAAGAAAGAAAGACATGGAAATCTTGGATGACATGGAGGTGAGTAAATTATCAGCAAAAGTTTTTTTTAAAGTGAACTACTCCTTTAACACTTTATTTTGATGCTCCCCAACACTGTCTATAAGTAACTTTGCAACTACCCAGCAAACAAATTAGGTTCTGGGAACGTTAGATTTTGGTTCCCAGAACTTAGAACTAAAGATTAAGGTTAAGGGAACGTTCCTGGAACATTCTTCTTGCGTTCTAAAAATGGAACCTAAAAACATACATGGAACGTTCCTATAACGTTTGGTTCCCAAAAAATAACCTCATGGGACGGGAACGTTCTGTGTTTGCTGGGTACATGTAAACTTACAGTCTATTAATAATGAGAGTTGACATGTCATTGCAAAATACTTATAGTTAGAATGTCTAAAGTGGACTATCAAAATAATAACTTTTAATAAAATGGTGCCAATTGCTCACATGCCCCCAGTGGCATATTTTTGTTCAGTCATGAAATCACATGTAATCAAATGTCTCTGTCAATGGAAAATATCTTTAATAGAGAATGCTATAGTCTAATATGTAATCAGACTCAGAAGAATAACACAAACACAGGCGAGTATTTAGCCAATGTGAACTGACATCATGTCCATTATTCATCTGCACTTTGAGAAATGTCTGGAAACTCTGCTCCTCTTTTTCCAGTGCTGGAATCACATGCTTATGAGCTAAACATCTGCTTTCCTTTACAAGTGGAGTAAAAAAAACAGACAAGTTTTCATAATTCTGCAGTTATGGAGGAAAATGTGTTTAACAAATGATTTGTGTAAACACTTTTTCTCCATGCACTTTAAAAATGAACACTCATCAAGCAAATCTGATTAAAAGTTAGGCTAAAAAGTAACTGAATATGGAACTCCAACATAATAAATTAATTGAATTCTGGAGAACTGCACTGTAAAAATGAATACGCTATATCTAATCAATAAAATTGTGAAAACAGATTACAAGCAATATTATTAATTAAATTGAACAAAGTAGAACTGAGTAATAATTCATCTAATTAATAAAATTAGTAAAATGTACAAAAAATAATAATGAATATATCAATCTGAATAGAAAAATATTTCAACAGATAGACTGAAGCAGAATCACTGAAGGAGAAAACCATCATTTTAAGTCTCCATTATGGTGATCGATGTCATTCACTTTAAGTTTTGTTTGGCTGATATACCTGAGTTATAACAGTCAGATGAACAAATAGAAAAGGTTATCTGATGGTGTTGGTTATGTTTTAACATCATTTTTTTAACAATCATTTTAAATGGTTAACTTTTAAGGAATTAATTTAATTATTATTCAATTCTAATTTGTAACATTAAATTAATAATATTGCTTGTAATCTGTTGCCACAAATTGGGGGCGGGGCAACCTGTCACTCATATATGAGGTCCACCAATAGCAAACCACAACAATTCAACCGGTCAATCACCATTTTGCAAGATGTAAACAACATTGGTCCAGAAACACTTCCTGTTTTCTTCATTTCACATGTAAAGAAAACATCTTAAAGATGTTTGTTTAACTTTCTGGTTCAGTTTTATATGTTCTGTTGGTTATATTTTATCCCAGCTTTTATGTAGTGTTAAAAAACTGAAACAGGAAGTGCTTCTGGGCCAGTGTTGTTTACATCTTGCAAAATGGGTGCATTTATGTCACAACTCCAATGCAAAACTGTGACATTATAGAGATGTGTGTGAATTTCAGACCCAGTTTTCAAGAGCCAACATGTCCTCGTATACCCTGCCAAACTAGCATGTTGTAAATTCCTGCGTGTCACATGTTGATTTACAGGTAAGATTTTGCCTGCAGCCATTTTCCCTCACTCTGCCAAAAGTTTGAGTCGCTCTCAACGTGCAATGCCTCCGTTCTCGGCTTCAATCTCTTGCCAACTAATCTTAGATTACTCCTTTGCAAATTTACCCTGAATCCACCTCGGCCTGGATGATTTATGGTTGTTATTACCCATTTTATCCTATGTGTGCTAAAGCTCAGTGCTTGCAAAAGATGTTAATTGCTTAATTCTGGAGATAAGGCAGTGGGCATGACTGGATTCGCCAATCATGATGTAGTGAAGACATCTTACTTCCAACTTTGGTGCATAAATCGTCTCACTTATTGGTTTACGCTACGGACATTAATGATTCATTAAATCAGTTTGTTGAACAAAAGAGTGCTGTTACTTTTCTAAGAGATCATCCTTTTTTTCATCTCCAACTCCCCAGAAATCACCCAGAAAACCCTAGCAACCACATAGCATCTCCTTGGCAACCAACTACAGCACCCTAGCACCGAGTTTGGTTTTGACATCAAATGTAAAAAAATCTAGTGTAGAAATGTGGTCTCTTCTCAAAGCTGTTCTGATACATTGTTTCTTCAGTGCTAAAAGCTATCATTGCTCTCATTGTCTCTTTTTTAAATCCTTGGTCTTTTCCCATTAACAGTCAGTTGAAAGGCTGAGACAAACACGAATGAAGATTTATAACGTCTCTCGTCTCCCCTCCCCCACGTCATGAATTAAAGAACTGCATAGTGTTCCATGATGTGACTGGAGGATGGGTGATAGTAAATTAAACACAATGTTCCAGGCAATATTCCTGAGAGAGAGAGAGAGAGAGAGAGAGAGAGAGAGAGAGAGAGAGAGAGAGAGAGAGAGAGAGAGAGAGAGAGAGAGAGAGAGAGAGAGAGAGAGAGAGAGAGAGAGAGAGAGAGAGAGCTCTATAATGAAACCAAATAAATAAACTGATAAATAATAAAGAGCTGTTGAGGGTCTCTCACCTTGGCCATGACATGGCCTGGATCCAACAACCAAAAATATATTCACACACACACACACTGCTGGCCTGGGTATAAACTGATTACATGTAATCTGGATTACGTAATCGGATTATAAAAAAATTAAGTACTTAATTTGATTATATTTCGTTTTTAAATACTCGTAATCTGACTTATTACGTTTTTATGGAGTACATTATTAAACGCTATTCTCACAATGGCAGAAACTATTCATAATTCATTTATTTATTTATTTTTTACTTTTAGATTTGTCTTTAAAAAGCATCTGTCTGTCCGTTCAGAAGGTCTTCCAGGTTTGTGGAGTTTCACACACAGAGGAGCCACAGCCACTAGTCATGAGTCGAACACTGAGCAACACACAGCAATTGATCACTGAATTTACTTAGAAGTGTATACACATTGCATATCGAATCAACTCAATTATTATTTTAGTTTCCCTCAGTACATATTTAACCAAGTATTACTGTGTCTGGAAGGCATTTGTCGTTCAAACACATTAAAATGTGCAAATTAACTTTCATTTCCAACCCGATCTCACGGGAATTCGTACGAATTTTACGAGGTGGCTAATTGGTAACAATTCGTACGACCTCACTCGTACGAATTAGTACGATTTTGCTAAATCGTACATATTTTACGAATTAGCCAATTCGTTTGAATTCGTACGAATGACCTACCCCTGACCCCGCCCCTAAACATAACCGTCACATGGGTTTAGACAAATCGTACAAATTCGTACGAGTGAGGTCGTATGAATTAGTACGAATTAGCCACTTTTGAATCACTCGTACAAATTCGTACGAATTGGTCGTGAGATAGGGTAGTTCATTTCATAATTGCATGCAATGCAGGGATTCTTCAGTGTTTTGGTCACCTCTTTGAATTAATATATTTACTTGAAGTAAGCCATTAGATTTTTATGTTAAAAGTTAAGTCACTAATAATAATGATAAATACAATTAAGTTCACACGTCTCTGACACATGACATGCAGATAAACAAATACAATATTTTTTTTCTTTTTTCGTAAGTGTTTTATTTTAAAATTATTTATTTTAATTATACTATATATTTTAAAATAACGTAATGTAATATGTAATGCCCTTCATGTTGTTGACAACAAAGAATGGATTTTTTTTCTTTCTTCTTGTACTTTATATCAATATGGTACAATATTGGCCTATTCAAATAAATGAGATAGGTTAAAAGTAATCTAAAAGTTATCAAAGTTATCCCCATGTCATCCAAGATGTCCATGTCTTTATTTCTTCTGTCCAAAAGAAATTAAGGTTTTTGATGAAAACATCCAGCATTGTCTCCATATAATGGACTTCAATGGGAACCAAATGGTTCAAGGTCCAAATGAGAGTTTCAGTGCAGCTTCAAAGCGCTTTAAACGACACCAGACGATGAATAAGGGTCTTATCTAGCGAAACGATCGCTCATTTAGAAAATAAATAGAAAAGTTTAAGTTTTATAAGCACAAATGCTCACCTTGCTCTGTTATGAGATGCGCATTCGTGACTCTCTCGAACTCGTTCATCAAAATGAACGAATCTTTTTTTCCAGTCATTTGGTTCATTCAACGAACTATCGTTCATTTTGATGAACGAGTTCGAACAGGAGAGTCATGATGAACGCGCATCACAGAAAAGCGCTTTAAAGCTGCACTGAAACTCTCATTTGGACCTTGAACCATTTGGTACCCAATAAAGTCCATTATATGAAGAACAATCCTGGAGCCTTAATTTCTTTTCGACAGAAGAAAGAATGACATGGACATCTTGGATGGGAGTGAGTAAATTATCAGCAAAAGTTTTTTTTTTTTTTTTTTTAGTGAACTAATCTTAAATGTCTAATGTAATGGATTGCGTTACTAGATTGGATTTTTGTCTATTTATTACTGTATGAATTGTGTGTGTGTGTGTGTGTTTAGTGTGTGTGTGTAGCCAACACTATCTCACGACCAATTCGTACAAATTCGACTAAATTGTTGACGAAATTGATTAAAAAGTGTCTAATTCGTACTAATTCGTACGACCTCACTCGTACTAATACGTACGATTTGTCTAAACCCACGTGATGGTTAGGTTTAGGGGCGGGGTAAGGGGTAGGTCATTCGGGTAGGTCACAATATGTAAGATTTAGCAAAATCGTATTAATTCGTACGAGTGAGGTCGTATGAATTGTTACGAATTAGCCACTTTTTAATCATTCGTCGAATTCGTACGACTTGGTCGTGAGATCGGGTTGGTGTAGCATATGGACTAGCAAACCTTCTTTAATTTATACTTAATGATGATTGTTGCACTCTATTTACAGTTAGTTTTTTCTCTCTCTCTTAAATCATGTATTGTTAATGCTTGTTGAGCTCGTTTTTTCCCCATTGGCCATGCCTTATCTTACATGACATGAGCGGCGTTTGAGACAGCACTCAAAAACCTAAATAAATAAACAAAAATAAATACTTAAACACACGCCTGAAGACAAATCAATTCCTGTGATTAGTATTGCTGCTGGAGAACAGAAACCATGAGATGTCCAAAAGAGAGCGTTGTCACTGAATTAACAACTTTTGTTAGGTTCACTGAAGATCACACTGAAGATCACCATCATTTTTTTTAGGGTAGTAAATTTGGTTGTAGAACTATATACCGAACACAGTTGAGCACTTTGAATAAAAATGATAATCATTTTTCACTGAGGCCAGTCGTTTTAGTGACCTTTATCACACCACTTTCCTTACAAAAATGTCCTTCCAAAAAAAAAAAAAACGAGTTCGTTTTATTGAATTTTACCAAGGTTATGTTTCATTCATGCCATGCTCCCACATGCTTAATGGACATTACTATATCTTAAGCCTAAAGGAGACATAAGTGAGGGAGTTGAACAATCCTTACCCTGTGATTTATATGGATATGGAAGGGAAATGGCAGTCTGGGATAACATTCCTGATTATAAATGACAGAACGATATGGGCCTACCCATCTGCCATCCCTTCACCCATTAGCCTGAAAAATGAAAAAGGACTGAGGATTTTTAGTCCAGCACATACATGTATTTTTTAGAACGGAATACATTAGCGGATGGTGTGACAAAATGGGTGAGATTTGTACTTTAATTGCATCTTGCACAGTTGGTTGGTCGGGACACATCCTCTGTCCACTTGGGTTTCATTTAAATCATCTGAGAGCGAGTGAACAAGCCTTTAAAGACAGAAATCGAGGTGGCTTAAAGAGTCAGTGCTGCCAGATCTGTAACAGGAAAGGCTAGTAGCTCTGTAAGCATTACGGCGCTGAAATGTTTCATGCTGTTTTAGCTTGGACTCCAGCCCTGCACTAAAAGAGCATTGATCAAAGTGTGCTAGCATGGTGGCCGAAACAACTGAGAGGCACTTGTATGATATTTAAAGTAACAGTTCACACAAAAAAAATATGTAATGTACTCACCCTCAGCTTGATTTGACCCTTTATTATTTTCTTTTGGTCTTTTTCATATTACCAAAATGAAAGTTTAATGATTATAGTCGTAAGTCACAAGTCACAATATACTTACAGTAATCACAACAGGTTTGGTTGCACTGATGTCAAAAGCCATTGTGTCTCTCTTAAATTTTGACTGGGTTTATATGGAACAAAAGCACAAATGATATTTAAAATTCAAAATAAAAAAAAAATTAAAAAAATGATTAGCTTAAAGTCATAGTTCACCCAACAAATTTAAATCAATGAAATCAATAGTTTAATTTAATGTGAAGAATAGAAAAAAAAGAAAAAAAACAAATTTTTTCTTTTAGTTACTGTAAAAAATAAAACCGTATTTTTTACGGTAAAAAATTAGCAGCTGTGGTTGCCAGAACTTTACCGCCAAAAATACGGTAGCAACGTTATTGGCTTTACAGACTTAACTTAAAATTTACAGTAATAAAGCATATTTCATTATCTGCTTTAATGTTTATTTACCTATTAAAGTATTGATATATGTTTTGTACCAATGTAATACACTGACAACAAACAGCAGGCTTATATTTTAAACATTAAACACCATCATGGTAACACACATGAAAAAAATGCAATAAACATTAATTTAACAACATTAAATGTAACATAAAACCATAATGTACATAACTGATTAGGATAAAAAAAATATGAGGAAACATTATTTCAACAAAAATACATAAAATGTGAAGTGTCACACAGGGAATTATGAGAATGTGCATTTACGGTTTTTCTCTGTAAATCATACAATGAGTTGTTCTTTTTTCATTTCAAAAACTGTAAAATTTAACATTATTTTACAGTAAAATTACGTTAAATGTACCATGAGCTCTATCACAGTTATTTACCGTATATACACTGTTATAAATAATCCTGAAAAAAACAACCTGTAAACTACTGGCAGCTGTGGTTGCCAGCATCATACCATAAAAATACGGTGTGTTACTGTTTTTGAAAATAACAGCTAAATACCGTATTGTCAGCTACAATATAAAACTTTAATTTAACGGCTATATGCTCTAACACAAAAACAGTTACACACCGTATAGTTACAGTATGATGCTGGCAATCACAGCTGCCAGTAGTTTACCGTTTTTTTAAGTACTATTTTTTACAGTGACTACGGAAACTTTCTGTTAACCAATAAACAGTTTTGCACTGTTGCATATATTTTACCGCTAAAATCACGATTATTAGACATTCAACTTTATTGAATAATATATCTGCTAACACTTTATTTTGATGATCCCCAACAGACTGTCACAAAGGCAAAGGCTTTGTGGAAGAAACTCACACTGCGAAGATGATTAAACATGAAATTGCTTTACTAATAGACTCAATGATAGCAACAACTCCTTAACGTGTAAACATAATGTGAACCGACAACAGAATAAACATAACGGGATATTTATAGATAGAGTAAATGAGGAACTAAATCATAAACACCTGAATGTAATTAAAAATTGAGTTGTCATAGAAACAAACAAGTACTAATGCAGACATGACAAAAATTGAACATAACCGTGACACAGCCATTCTACTGACTACAAATAACTTTGGAGCTGGCCATCAACTTATTTTATTAACATTAACGCTAACCTAGTTGTCTACTAATAAGAGTTAGTTGGCAGTCAGTGGAATGTCTAAGTGGATCATCAAAAAACAAATCTTCAAAATAATGACCTCCCTTTAAATTTTGCTTGTCAGTGCATATAAATAGGCAAATATTTAAAGAACCAGTGTTGCTATTGTACGTGAACATACAGTATGCTAGCTTACAATGGTTTTGGCCAGTTGCCTATATCAAACAAGGCAGGGATGCATTACTTTTTGCCTTCCCACGCTCTGTCTGAACAAATAATGTAGTGTTACAGTAAAGATAATGGAATAGGTATCTTGGTGTGATTCCAGTATTGCTAATGGTACTATATTCAGTATGCCAAGCTAAACGGCACTCCCCAGACAGGACTTAACAATTATAATGTTTCAAAATGCTTACATAACATGAGCTAGAAATAGAGGCAAAGCAGTGCATCTGAGGTTCATTGAGTGAGGTGAGAGGATTTCGCTGACTTTGCAAGTTCTCCTCTACGTTTCCATCAATGTTCTGCTGCATGGCGAGTGAGTTAATGCACTAATTACAGCAGGAGTGGGGATCATCGCCACTGCAACACCAAACTTTAAAATGCATTGTGGATTCAGATTACAGAACTATGTATGGAAGCTTGTTTCCACCACTGAAAAAAAAAAATAAACAAAATAATTGCGACTTTTTATCTCGTGTTATAAAGTCAGAATTGCATTTACATTTATTAATTTAGCTGACACTTTTATCAAAAGCGACTTACAATTGCTATATACGTCAGAGGTCGCATGCCTCTGGAGCAACTATGGGTTAAGTGTCTTGCTCAGGGACACATTGGTGTCTCACAGTGGATTCGAACCCGGGTCTCTCACACCAAAGTCATGTGTCTTATTCACCGCGCCATCACCAACCCATATATTGTGAGATATAGAGTCAGAATTTTGTGCTATTAAAGTCAGAATTGTGTGATATTAAGTCAGAATTGCGAGATATAGTAAGAATGGTGAGATATAAAGTCAGAATTGCGTGATATAAAGTCAGAATTGTGGGATAAAAAGTCAGAATTGTGTGATATTAAGTCAGAATTGCGAGATATAGTAAGAATGGTGAGATATAAAGTCAGAATTGCGTGATATTAAGTCAGAATTGCGGGATATAAAGTCAGAATTGCGAGATATTAAGTCAGAATTGTGAGATATTAAGTCAGAATTGCGTGATATAAAGTCAGAATTGCATGATATTAAGTCAGAATTGTGAGATATAGTCAGAATGGTGAGATATAAAGTCAGAATTGCGTGATATTAAGTCAGAATTGTGATACAGTATATAGTCAGAATTGCAGAATATAATATCAGAATTGTGTGATATATAGTCAGAATTGCGAGATATAAAGTCAGAATTGCGAGATATAAAGTCAGAATTGCGAGATATAAAGTCAGAATTGTGAGATATAAATTCAGAATTGCCTGATATAAAGTCAGAATGGTGAGATATAAAGTCAGAATTGCGTGATATGAAGTCAGAATTGCGGGATATGAAGTCAGAATTGTGAGAAATAGTCAGAATTGCGAGATATAAAGTCAGAATTGTGAGATATAAAGTCAGAATTGCCCGATATAAAGTCAGAATGGTGAGATATAAAGTCAAAAATGCGTGATATAAAGTCAGAATTGCGAGATATAAAGTCAGAATTGCGTGATATAAAGTCAGAATTCTGAGAAATAGTCAGAATTGCGAGATATAAAGTTAGAATTGCATGATATTAAGTCAGAATTGTGAGATATAAAGTCAGAATTGTGAGATATAAAGTCAGATTGCGTGATATTAAGTCAGAATTGTGAGAAATAGTCAGAATTGCGAGATATAAAGTCAGAATTGCATGATATTAAGTCAGAATTGTGAGATATAAAGTCAGAATTGTGAGATATAAAGTCAGATTGCGTGATATTAAGTCAGAATTGTGAGATATAGTCAGAATTGCGAGATATAAAGTCAGAATTGCGAGATATAAAGTCAGAATTAAGTGATATAGTCAGAATTGTGAGATGTAGTCAGATTTGTGTGATATAAAGTCAGAAATGTGAGATATAAAGTCAGAATTGCGTGATATTAAGTCAGAATTGTGAGATATAGTCAGAATTTTGAGATATAGTCAGAATTGCGAGATATAAAGTCAGAATTGCGAGATATAGTCAGAATTGCAAGATATAAAGTCAGAATTGCGAGATATAAAGTCAGAATTGAGTGATATTAAGTCAGAATTGTGAGATATAGTCAGAATTGCGAGATATAAAGTCAGAATTGTGAGATATAAAGTCAGAATTGTGAGATATAGTCAGAATTGCGAGATATAAAGTCAGAATTGCGAGATATAAAGTCAGAATTGTGAGATATAGTCAGAATTGCGAGATATAAAGTCAGAATTACGAGATATAAAGTCAGAATTGCGTGATATTAAGTCAGAATTGTGAGATATAGTCAGAATTGCGAGATATAAAGTCAGAATTGTGAGATATAGTCAGAATTGCGAGATATAAAGTCAGAATTGCGTGATATAATTCAATTTCAATGATTCAATATCACACAATTCTGACTTTATATCTTGCAATTGCAACTTTTTATCACGCAATTCTGAGTTCACATCTCGCAATTCTGAAAAATAAAGTTAGAATTGTGAGATAAAAAGTCACAATTACCTTCTTTATTTTTCATTCTTTGGCGGAAACAAGCTTCCAAAACTATCATTTGGGATTTTCTTTTAAATTCCTCTGTAAAAGTCCAATAGACCGAGCAATTGATTTTGGCCTACTCCGATTTCGCCAAGGTGCATTTATGCGAACATGGCAGCATATAGAGTGATGTAGTAGTACTTCCCAACTATATAGGTGAAAAACTATATGTGACAGGTGCGAATTTACAGTAAAAGAGAAGGAAATAATTACTTAATCACATCAAGTGTACCTATTCAAAACAATATGTGATTTCGGGCGCACTTTACGAACTTTAACGTTACAACAAAACGTACATCCAAGTTTAGTGGATTATCGAAAATGTCGAAATTGGTTCTTTTTCATTGGTTGTTAACTGGATGGAGGCAGATCTGATTGCAAGGTTGATTGTAAGAAAAGTGCAGGGTTTTGGGAGACAAAATGATTGGAGATTCATTGGGAGATGCATTAATGATGATATAAATGAAATTTGCATGAATGATCATGACGCATTTAAATAATAGACGAGAACGATTTCCATTTCTTGCTAACTTTTAAGGCATGTCAGCAAACCTAATATTCATCAAATCCACATCCAAAATAATTGACAGGCAGAGAATGTTTCAGATTGGGCTTCTCAACACCTATTTCAGACAAACCTGACATTTTATGTGTGGTCTTCCAAAAACTAAATAGGAATATATCACATCTGTCTTGAAAGGAAAGCACATTAACCCTACATATATTTCACTTAAAAGGTTAAGTTTGTGTTTCGCTCAAAAAACATTGAATCACAAGGTTATTTGTGAGCAATGCAGGTCACATGTTTCCAAAGAACAAGACTCTTTGTTGAGGTCTAACTTCATATGGATATTTTTTGGTCCATTTCCACTGATTAAAGGTCCGTTAATGATGGCGAAATGGCTGGGAATAACATTTGAAGAGATGCTCTTTGAAAGCTGACCCTGAGACATACTCTGCTTTCATCTCTCTTTCCCCTCGTACCCCATTCCTTTCGCTCTCCTCTTGAGTAATGACAGCCCTCCCAACATCGCAACCAGAGCTTTTTAAGTGGACCCAACTCACTGTGATCCATATACATTGTCTTTCTGTCAAGTGAGAGAGCAGAATAGCTGGTGATTCGTGACAATTTTAAAGACTCTGCTGTCAGAGGATTCTTTAAGGGGAAACGGCGCTGCATTTTTGATGGCTTTCAAGTGGCTGAATGTATCTGAGATGAACTGTGTGATTTGCATGAATATTTCTGCTTTATTGCCAGAGAGCTGTATGCGAGGTAATTGCATTATGAGTCCATGGAAAAATGATTGTGAGCGATAGCGTTCCGTAACCTCCATACATGCATGCATATGGAGGTAGCGGTGAATTGAGGCAATCAAGATAGAGACTCGCTCCGAGAGACAATTTAAAAGCATATTGAAGCGTTACATGAATTTGTATGCGCCGTAGACAAGCGAGGCAGGCATGTCTAGAGTCCATCGTTTGGCTGAAATCCAATGGTCATATCAGTGCTCATTAAATCTTTTTAAATGGGTTTAAATCAAAAGAAATGCATATTTGTCTTATTTATTTATTGTCTCAACTTGACGGCCCTTCATACAGCATGAAGGATATCCGGGTAGTGCAGTAACCGTCAAAGAGAAGAGTTAATTGCATCACAATACGATCTCATTCACCTAAAGGGACATGAGAGAAACGCTCCCGGTTTGCCGATTCAATGGATTCAAGCACGTTCCACTCAATTGATGGAGAACTTGGTGTAGCCAGAGCACAGAATACAAACTGTCTTTCCATCCTTCAGACCATAATGACTATGAAAGAAGCTCAAAGCGTTCCACGCTGTGGTTTGAACTTCAAGAATTGAATCTGCCTCGATCTGACAACGCTTCACTGGGAAAATGAGCCACTTTTGGGTTTAACAGAAAGGTGGTGCACTTGTTAGTTATCTGAAAGATCGATACGGCCAATCCCGCTCGGAGGAAGACTGACTTGTAATGAGAGAACTCTGCAGAAACGGCTGCCTCCGACTATAATATATGCCGTCAATAAGATGCAAGCAGATGGAGTCCAGAGAGGCAGCAGTGAAACCATGTTAAATAATGAGCGGGAGCCATGTCTTCCTGACCCATATACTGTTTACCTCATTCTGTCTGCCTAGTTTATTCTCTATCCGTGATTCCCATCCTTGTTGATAAAGGGCTGAGTTGCCTAATCCACTTTTGGAGGCCGGGGCACATTACGCCGTCCCGTTTATCAAATCCAAACTCGATTTTTGCAAAGGTTAATGGCCAGACTTGCAGGAAAAAATAGTGCAAAGGCAAATGTTTTAAGTGGAGCCCTTTGCAATTCCAAACAAGGGATAACATTTGCAGTCTGTATTTCGGTTGCGACGGAGTGACCTTTGTAAGAGTCTGGCCTGATTAAACAGGTGAGGATAGTCGGGCTTTGAGAGGAGCCAAGTTTTCCACAGTTATTACCATACAAACTTTTCCTGAAGGCCTAGAATGAATTTAGGTACTTTAGAAACAAAGAGACGCACTAACAGAGAGCGGGTTGTCCCTATACACTTTTTCTCTGGAATAGATTTTTTTTATTATTATTTTTTTTTATTATTGAGATGAACCCATGTCCTCTAAAGTTTTGATTATGTCGTTAGTTATCCAAAGTTATCCTGTTTTTGAGTATCGCACGATAAGAACTGTTGAACTATGACAGTGTTTTCCAGGGAATGTTGACGCTCTCCATTGTTAAGCATGACCGATCCCACAAAGGGTCAAAGAGTGTGTTATTCAAGCCCGGGCTACACGCTTATGTGTTTGCACACACATATTCCGGATGACATCAAGGATTACACCATGAGAACATCAAGGATTCAGGACATCCAGGTGACCTGAAGTTTTACTACACTCTCACATTAGCCTTGTTATACTTGTAGCTGATGTATTTTTCCAGATATTGAAATACTTTCTCCTAACCCAGTTTAATATACAGAGACTACTAAAGCTAAAAAGCTATTTTGTTTTACTTAAAGGAGTAGTTCACTTTTAAAAAAAAAAACTTTTTATGATAATTTACTCACCCCCATGTCATCCAAGATGTCCACGTCTTTCGTTCTTCAGTCGAAAAGAAATTACGTTTTTTCCAGGACTTTCTCCATATAATGGACTTCATTGGGAACCAAACGGTTCAAGGTCCAAATGAGAGTTTCAGTGCAGCTTCAAAGCGCTTTAAACGACACCAGACAATGAATAAGGGTCTTAATGTTATCACACACACACACACACACACACTTAGTCTCAATTTTATTAATATATTGCCTTTTGGTGATTTTATTGAGAGTGAGAGTTTTTAAATATAGCAGAAAGAAGAAAGCATGTGTTGCATTACTACACCAAGCTCTGATTTAAAAAGAAAAATAATAATAATAATAATAAATCGATTACCTTCACATGTATCACCTTACTGTTCCTGGTGCTTTCAGAGTTTTGTTGTAAATGTAAACTACCCAAGCACCATTTGTAATAAAAAAAAATGTCAAAGTTGCTGTTCTATACCTGTTTTTTTGAATTAAGTGAACCGTACGAGATTGGGCGAGAAACAATTTCTCCCAACATAACGAGAAATTAACAGCTCTGGTGGACATGGTGCTTCCTGGTCGAAAATGTTAAGCTGTATTTAATACAGGCAGGTTGACCCATTCTCAGGTCCCACTGTATTAAAAAGAGATTCTGAAGCCGCTGGCAGGCTTTGTTCTTGCACATAATTTATTCAGCGAGAGTGCTGGGTGAGAGCCGCTATTTTTCTGCTTCATGTTACAAGCGATGTCCCCCTGCCCGCTTCATTTGTATAGAATAATGTCATGCTGTCCCAGGCACTGAAATATCGGCCACAAAAAAAAAAAAAAAAAAACTCTTACAAGACTCATTTCATTTGCAAGCCTGTGTTTGTCCATTATCATTGGGCCACGTCGCACCGGTGTTTTGTGGTCATATCATGTCCATTAATCAAGGTCCATCTTCCACAACAATCGAGTGCTTTTGATTGACTGGAACTGAAAAGAGAACTATGACATGAATTTGAAAGGTATTTTTTCTCTAACAGGGATGGTAAACCATATTATTGCGCTGCACGTTGAACTTCACCATATTTTCCCTTTTGAAGTGATTTCGATCATATTTCAAGCAATTCTAAACCATCATGGTGAACAGTGAAGAGTCTCGGCTGAAGGAAACAATCCATTACTTATCAGATTTAATATCAGGCTAATTTTCTTATCGAGCCAATAATCACAACATTACTCAGCCAATACCGATATGGTGGCCAATTTATCGTGCATCCCTAATAAAATATGTAAATCAGATTTATAAAAAAAAAACATAATATAAAATATAGAAATATTTAGAAAATCATTTTTCAAATATGGATAATGTATAAAAGATGTGTACATTCACATGATGTTTTCAATAAAAGAAAAAAACATTTGATAGTTACACCACATGACATCAGATTTAAACTTTTTTTGAAAGTGCATAAGCATTTTTTTTTATTTCTCGTTTTTTTAGCGACTTTATTTCTCAGAATTGCGAGATATAAATTCACAATTGTGTGATATAAAGTCACAATTGCATGTTATAAACTCACAATTGCGAGATATAAAGTCAGAATTGATTGATATAAAGTCACAATTGCGTGTTATAAAGTCAGAATTGATTGATATTAAGTCGAAAATGCGTGATATAAAGTCAGAATTGTGAGATATAAACTATTGTGAGGGGGAAAAAGTTAGTCTTTTGAGTGAGTTTATATCTCACAATTCTGAGTTTATATCTCACAATTCTGAGAAAAGATGTCAGAATTTCGAAATATAAAATCACAATTATGTGTTATAAAGTCAGAATTGCATGATATAAAGTTGCAATTGTGTTATAAATTCGCAATTGTGTGTTATAAAGTCAGAATTGCGAGATATAAAGTCAGAATTGATTGATATAAAGTCGCAATTGTGTGTTATAAATTCGCAATTGTGTGTTATAAAGTCAGAATTGCGAGAAATAAAGTTGCAATTGTGTGTTATAAATTCGCAATTGCGTGTTATAAAGTAAGATTTGGGAGATATAAAGTCGGAATTGATTGATGTAAAATTCAGAATTGATTGATATAAAGTCGAAATTGTGTATTGTAAAGTCAGAATTGTGAAATATAAATTCACTATTGCGTGTTATAAATTCGCAATTGTGATATAAAGTCAGAATTGATTAATATAAAGTCACAACTGCGTGTTATAAAGTCAGAATTGCGAGATATAAAGTAGAAATGATTGATATAAAGTCGCAATTGCGAGATACGTATAAAGTCAGAATTGCGATATAAATTCAAAATTGTGTGTTTTAAAGTCAGAATTGATTGATATAGTCAAAATTGCATGTTGTAAAATCAGAATTGTGAGATATAAACTATTCTGAGGGGAAAAAAAGTTAGTCTTCTTTTCTCCTTAGAATTGGCCCGATATTCGCGAGTTTATATCTCACAATTCTGAGAAAAGATGTCAGAATTTCGAAATATAAACTCGCAATGTTATAGTCAGAATTCTGTGACATAAATTCGCAATTGTGTTATAAAGTCAGAATTGTGAGATATAAACTATTCTGAAGGGCAAAAAAAGTTAGAATTGTCCTGATAACTCGCAATTGCGAGTTTAAATCACAATTCTGAGAAACGATGTCAGAATTTCAAGAATTGCGACTTTATTTCTCAGAATTGCGACTTTATATCTACCAATTGCAACTTTATTTCTCACAATTCTGACTTCATATCTCGCCATTGTGAGATAAAAAGTCGCAATTATTATTATTATTTTTTTTATTATTCAGTGGCGGAAACAAGCTTCCATAGTTTAGGCCCCGCGTCCAGTTGACATGAATGACATGTGAAGCAAAGCAGTTCATAAATGCCTTTCATCAACTCAACATCTGTTTCGCTTTTCTTTCTTTTGTCAGTCGTCCAATGCATTACCAACTCGATCAGTGCCTAGATAAACATACGAGAGTTTGGGGAACTACCCATGCCAGATGTATTTATAGCGATGTTCTTGGCCGTATATGTGCAGGAGCCCATCCGCTTGAATATGTTGTAACACACTACATACAATCACTCTCCTGGCAGCCCTAAAAATGATTGATAATGGAAGGCGGACTCCTATTTTATATCCCCTTGTGTTGGCGTTCAAGCCTTGGCCGCCCGCCAAGAGGTTCCCGTGGATCTTTGCTTGTCCTTGCTGGTGTAGTTTACTACCAGGAGAACAAACAAAGGTGACAAATTACACCAGCTCTTAAACCGCTATTATCCCGCGCTTACGAGTCTAGTAAAGCATCCGTCTCTGGTGATTAGCAATGCATCTACGGGAATAATTGTGACATTATATAAAAAACATCATTGCTGAGAATGTTAAGTAAATCCAAAACGTAATCACCGGCTTATGGACGCATCGACATAAATAGATTAGAGTCGATTCAAATAAATGCGTTTATTAAACTGCTTTTGTTTACATTTGGGGCAAGATGTAAATCTTGATCTATATTCCTGCAGCCCACCTGGTAAAGTTTAAACTTTATGGATGTTATAAGAGGAAGAATTTACGATCTGCCCTGAACTTCACCTGTATTTTGGAACATTGCTTATGCACATGTTTTATATATGAAGCTCATGCAGCATATAATAAACCTCTTTAAAGTTAAATAAAGCAGTACACATGCTATGTGCAAAAATTAAGTTGTGATTTGTTTACCAAAAACACTAAACTCGCAAGAGGCAATTTACGACTTTACTCTAAACTTATACTTAGTCTCTGTTGTGCCAACGCATTCTCATCCTTTAGCGTCATAGAAAGGTATATGACAAAACGGTGCTATACTACGCACATGACACCCGTTATCGTTTATATAATTTGTCACTTTTGCTGATAATTTACTCACCCCCATGTCATCCAAGATGTCCATGTCTTTCTTTCTTCAGTCGAAAATAAATTAAGGTTTTTGATGAAAACATTCCAGCATTTTTCTCCATATAATGCACTTCAATGGGAACCAAACAGTCCAAGGTCCAAAATACACTTTCAGTGCAAACTGCAAACAGTTCAAAGGGCTTTAAACGATTCCAGACGATGAATAAGGGTCTTATCAAGCGAAACGATCGCTCATTTAATAAATAAATAACAAAGTTTAAGTTTTAGAAGCTCATGCTCACCTTGCTCTGTTCTGTGACGCACGTTTGTGAACAAAAATGAACAAATCTTTTTCCGAGTCATTTGGTTCATTCAATGAATGAAACGAATGAATTGGCTCTGAAAAAGATTTGTTCGTTTTGATGAACGAGTTCGACCAGGAGAGTCACGAACATGCATCGCAGAACAGAGCAAGGCGAGCATGAGCTTCTAAAACTTAAACTTTATTTTTTTTTTTTTAAATGAGTGATCGTTTCGCTTGATAAGACCCTTATTCATCGTCTGGTGTCGTTTCAAGCGCTTTAAAGCTGCACTGAAACTTCATTTGGACCTTGAACCGTTTGATTCCCATTGAAGTCCATTATATGGAGAAAAATCCTGGAATGTTTTCATCAAAAACCTTCATTTCTTTTCGACTGAAGAAAGAAAGACATGGACATCTTGGATGACATGGGGGTGAGTAAATTATCAGCAAAAGTTTCTAGAAAAGTGAACTACTCCTTTAAATAACTACAGATTTACTCTGGGCTTTCATTCACATCCAAACCAAGAAATGTAACATGACCGCCACACGGGGTAAAGATGAGTTCAATTCTACTCTTTAACACTTTCTTCATTGCACAAAATTGTGTTTTGCTGGTGACTAGCTCAAAAAGCATCCTTTTCCGCTTCTGATTGATCGGAAGAGAAACCAGATGAAATGTTACAAGATGAGCCTTAAACATTTCCTGGACATCTAGAGTTATTAAGAAGGATATAATGCAGAACAGAGGTTGCCTTCTTCTGCACTTCCAATATGATGGTGATTTGCAGAATTTTACAAAGCTTACCGGGCAAGAAGGGGATGCTGGGAAAGATTAACCTTGAGAAGTCATTGCATACTGAAAACTCAGTTATCTGACAGAAAAGCCCATGGGAGGTTCAGGCTTAGGTAAGGACAGGAACGGACAGGGGCCCGATATCAAGCGTGTGTTCTGAATGATGTTGGAAGGCTTGCTGTAAGTCAGGTCAAGTGTGTTTCTGATTGAAAGTGTTAATAGAAACCGCCTGTTGAACGATCAGCGGCACACACACATGCGAGACAGATCTCCTGGACACAAGCGCACACTCTTATCAGCACTAAAAACGCAGTAGTGATGACAGTTCTGTAGAAACGAGATCCTGCGACCTGATGTAATTGGTTCATGCGAAGTTAAACCGGTTCTTTTTACTAGTACATGGCCAGGACCACTCGCTCCTTCACCTCTGAGGCAGACCTTTCTTTTTTTCAACACGTTCACTTGGGTTGACTGTAATTTCCACATTGATAATTGGGAATAAACATTTGGAGGGCTGTGCACTACATCAAACAACCCAAGACCTAGCGAGACAATTAGTTCCCAGCGGAACATTGATTTCCATTGAGGAGGAACTGATGCTTTAACAAACTGTACAGTTGATAACATGTGTGAACACGCAGCATATTTTAAGACCCCTCCCCCTCCCTCAGCAACCCACGCAGTTCCCTGAACAAATATGTCCACTAGCCCGACACCATATGCGCTCTGAACACTGCATGCACGTACTCCTCATGGGAGTCTGTTCACAATACAATATATATTATTAGTCAAGCTTGGAAAGGCACATTATAATTCTTCAAACTTGTGTTTAAAGGGATAGTTCACTTTGAAATTAATGTTTGACATGTTTTAACTTACCTCAAGGGCATCCAAGATGTAGGTGTCTTTGTTTCCACAGTATTTTCAAATTTGACATTTTTCAGTCAAACCGTTGTTGTCTATCAGTCATACACTGGAGGCTAAGGGGGTCCACCAAAGAGCATGCACAGAGAAGTCAAAATTAAACATGATTTAATGACTCGTAAATATAAGTACACATTGATGAAGACACGAAACGAGCGGTTTTTGTGAGAAAACGAACAGTATTTATATCGTTTTTACCTCGTGTAATCACAGTGACGTCCAAGTGATCTGAATCAGTTGTGCAATGTCCAACTGAACCGAACTGAATCAGTTCAATGTTACGCCGGAAGTGATCGTTTGCGTGTGACGTCACTCAATATTTACACGGAGATTTCGGAAGTTTTACCTTTTACTAAACATATTTAGATATACTGAAATCATCTTCCATTGCGGTTTCCTGTATATCTAAATATGTTTAGTGAAAGGTAAAACTTCCGAAATCTCTGTATAAACAAAGAGTGACGTAGGCGTGCAAGCGATCACTTATGGCGCATGCGCAGACCGAAGCGCCCGTGCCGTCAGATCATTTTGTCATATGATTACAAGAGGTAAAAACGCTAAAAATACTGTTCGTTTTCTCACACAAAACGCTCGTTTCGTGTCTTAGGCCATCAATGTGTACTTACATGTACGAGTCATTCAATCATGTTTAATTTGGACTTCTCTGTGCATTTGGAGCCTCCAGTGTATGACTGATAGACAACAACGGTTTGACTGAAAAATGTCAAAATTGAAAATACTGTGGAAACAAAGACACCTACATCTTGGATGCCCTTGAGGTAAGCTAAAACATATCAAAACTAAACAGTTTTTAGAGATAAAACTCTTTACATTCGATTGAACTCATACTAGATCAATGTACTCCCAGTTACGAGCTCTGACGTCACATCGCCCGCCAAACCATACAAAACAACAATGGCAGCCCCTACGGATGCAGTGTTTCCATCTCACGACCAATTCGTACGAATTCGACGCATGATTAAAAAGTGTCTAATTGTTACTAATTCGTACGACCTCACTCATACTAATTCGTACGATTTGTCTAAACCCACGTGATGGTTAGGTTTAGGGGCGGGGTAAGGGGTAGGTCATTCGTACGAATTCATACGAATTGGCCAATTCGTAAAATATGTACGATTCAGCAAAATCGTATTAATTCGTACGAGTGAGGTTGTATGAATTGTTATGAATTAGCCACTTTTTAATCACTCGTCGAATTCGTACGACTTGGTCGTGAGATCGGGTTGGTATTTCTGCGGGCGGTACACGGTGAGAATACGCTTTAGGACAATATAACGTTAACTAGTTTTCAGTTCAATGAGTACAAGGATAAATTAATACTAAATATATTTCCAAATATACAAATAAAGTAAAATAAAAGGTATAACAGCTTATTTTGCCTTATGTGCCGTTTTTCCTCCTCAGCACTTTTGGCGACAGAAGTTATTATGAATGCGCATAAGGTCCACCATGCTGGTTTGTTTACATCTAGCTACCACAATTCCTTGTGCTCAGGTAGTTTGGCGTCACTGGCCTGGAACGCTACAAAGTCGTGAGTCGTGGTTTGAAGTCAAGATTTATGTGCTCAAAAACCTGCCTGGAACACAGCATAACTGTACTACATTTAAATTTGTATTAATAGCTACCATTTTTACCCTTACGGACAAATATTTAGCTGCAAACATAAGCTTTTAATCATAGGAGGGGAATTTATTCGGTAATTGAATTTCCATCGTAGTATATGGGCATGTTTTCTCATTGGATACAAAATCTTATCCAATGTGTGTTTTTTTTATGCACTCCTTGGTGTTTCCATCCAGCAATATCCCGAAATGCACATACAAAAAGATGGTTGGAAACATAGCTAGTGTCGGCGTCTGACTGGGCGTTAGCCGTTTTCACATCCTAATAGACTAAGTTAATATTTGTCTTCATGCTTCTAATCCAAAGTCCACTATATTTATCAGAATGTATCTATTGTATTTGGAAAAACACACCTTTTTTAAAGTAGAAAGAGGTCATGTGTCAACCTTAGCAATTAGCATATATTTGTTTAGCAATTCTGGCTTGAGTGAGGCCTTAAACTTCTCAGTATTAGAACGTTCAAGGGTGTATCAACAAATGATTATATTGTTAATTGTGTGAGATCTTTTGTTTTAGAGCAGGCTAAACAAAATAATAAACGTTAAAAGATTATACTTAAGCGTGAACTAAATGTTTGGTTTCTTACACATATTTACTCGTAAATTGCATTTAAATGAACATGTATTATTATTATTATTTTTTTTTTTAAATATAGTTAGCTGAACTTTATAGTGCTGGCCCACTTCAGTAGAACTTAAGTACATCTTGACAAGAATGTGATGTAATTATATGTAATTTCATATTTACTTATAATATGGTTAAGTGTTCTGCTGAATATGCTGGCAAGCATTATTTGTACTGTACTGTAAACTAAAAATATACCCTAATGTAATTTATATTGAAAGTTGTATATCATTGTGGTGAGCAGGACGGCCGAGGGACGTGAGAGAAAGTCGCGAGGCCGGTGGTGCGATTGCTAATGAGCAGCACCTGTGAAGCACACCGGTCTCACATCTCTCACGAAGGAGCGGAGCCATAAAGGGGGAGCGACGGAGTGGATGATCGAGAGAGGAACAGGCCTGCTTTTGTTTGTATTTTATATTTTATTTGGTAAGCCAGCAGTCGTCCGTGAGGGGCTGCTGGCCGGTATTTATGTTTTATTTTGGGTAGCCAGCAGTCGTCCGCGAGGGGCTGCTGGCAGGTAATTTGTTTGTTTATTTTATTTAAATAAAGTTTTATTTTATTATTATTATCCGGTTCTTGCCTCCTTCTTCCCTGAACTTTGTTACAATCATGCATTTACAAACATTTGTAATTTCTCATACTGAAAATTTAGCACATTTAAAACATTAACTATAAATGGAATAACACACTTGTATGGCCTTTTATTTCATTAATATTATGTAATCTGCACGTACTGTAAATGTACTTTTAAGATTTGAAGTACACAACAACTGCAGTGCAATTAGGCACACTTCTTAACTCAGAAATCCGTTTTAAAGGAATATTTTACCTAAATATGAATATTCTGTCATTATGTGGTGGTCTTCATTCCATTCCACTGCATGTAATGAAAGCATACATTAACCAGGAGCTGTCAAACTCCACAAGAGCACCATAAAAGTGCATAGTCCACACTACTTTCCAAAGTCTGCTGTTACTCTTCCAAAGCCATCATATGGCTTCAGAGTGAGTCAAACTGACCATTTGTATGGTGCTTTTTTTGTTCTGTTGCAGTTTGGCGGTCACTTTATGATTTCGTTTGGTCAAGACACTGTAAAAAAAAAAAATTACTGCTATTTAATTAAAAAAATATGGTAACAATATTACACATAATATTTTTGAGTAGTTAAGGCTAGTTTTATTTCATGGAATCTATCTGAATAAATCATGTAAATCCCATTAATTATTTAGTCTATGATACAATGAATTTAATATTTTTAGTGAAATATGCTTTTTTATTTTAAGTTGATGCTCAAAAGTGAGTGAATTAGAGTGAATGTCATCCAAGATGTCCACGTCTTTCTTTCTTCAGCCAAAAAGAAATGAAGGTTTCTGATGAAAACATTGCAGGATTTTTCTCAATATAATGGACTTCAATGGGAACCAAACAGTTTCAGTGCAGCTTCAAAGGGCTTTAAATGACACCAGACGATGAATAAGGGTCTTATCTAGGAAACGATCGGCCATTTAAAAAAATAAAAAGTTTAAGTTTTATAAGCACAAATGCTCGCCTTGCTCTGTTCTGTGATGCGCGTTCCTGTTCAAACTCGTTCATCAAAATGAACAAATCTTTTTTCGAGTCATGACTCGAAGGGTCCTAGATAAGACCCTTATTCATCATCTGGTGTCGTTTAAAGCCCTTTGAAGCTGCACTGAAACTCTCATTTGGACCTTGAACCGTTTGGTTCCCACTGAAGTCCATTATATGGAGAAAATCCTGGAATGTTTTCATCAAAAACCTTAATTTCTTTTCGACTGAAGAAAGAAAGACGTGGACATCTTGGATGACATGGGGGTGAGTAAATAATCAGCAAACGTTTTTTTTTTTTTTTTTTTTTTTTTAAGTGAACTACTCCATTAATTTTATCAGCTTAATCGGTTCTTCAATTAAAGCCTCAAAATTGTGTATGTTTCCTTAAAAAAAATGGAAATTGTATCTCTTGGTTTTATTAATGATATGTTCTCTTTTTCTAACAACACAAATTTTCTATACAAGACTGAACCACAATTTCTTCAATAAAATATACACAATATTTTTAATTATCACCTTCATTTTTTTAATGAAAATTACAAGACCCATAATTCACTTTTTACAGTGTAGCTTGGATGTTCTGCGAAATATCCTTCAAAACGTTCCACCGAAGAGCAAAAGTCATACTGATTTGGAACAACTTGGGGCTTAGTAAATAACAACAGAACTTATTAAAAAAATTCAGCATTTCTTTGGGGAAATACGTCTTTTTGAGTGCTTAGCTTGACTGGGAGCTCAGAGGCTTGTATGCGTGTGATTTCACACATTTTAGGTGTAGACTTAAAAAGAAACACAAAAACACCCTGTTGTTTGTTTGTTTGCTTCGGCAAACATCACATAGACGTGCTCTATTCCTCAGTGGCGAAACCATTCTCTGTACTTCTAATCGGCAAACAAACGGCGCAGAGCTCCTTTCACAATTCTATCGCTATTTGTTTACATTTGCACTTTTTTCCCCTCTATCTCTGTTTTGCTTTCTCTCGCTGTCTTTCTCTCTCCGCCTTCATAAAATTGGCACGGCTGAGTCCCGCGAGGCAGATTCCACCTTCACTCTGAAAGGATACCCATCTGCCCTGCAGCCAAATTCCTGCCATGTTTTCTGGGAACATTACTCTGCTTTTGAAATCCTCCCCATGGTAGGGGCAGGAGCTTCTCTTTCAGGGCCAAATGCTACAAATTATTTAAAAGGCAGACACCAAAGTGACAGTCTCCAGTGGCCCTTTATCTGCACGAGAGAAAAACTCACAGTGTGAGTGAATGAGAGACCTGGGAGAGGCTGGATGTCCTGTGGATGTGTGTGTGGAGACTTGAAAGTTGCTCTGAGATAAAACCCTGCTGAAAAGATTACATAAGAGAGATTAATAGTAACTCTCCGATTGAACTCTTTGTACTACAGACGTCTGACTAGAAGATAAACTGATACCTATAGGCCTTTATATGAAATAACATGCCCTATACAGATACATGAAAAAAAGAAACATTTTTTACAGAAAAAAAAACTACCATATCTCACGACCAATTCGTACGAATTCGTACGAGTGATTCAAAAGTGGCTAATTCGTACTAATTCATACGACCTCACTCGTACAAATTTGTACGATTTGTCTAAACCCACGTGACGGTTATGTGTAGGGGCGGGGTCAGGGGTAGGTCATTCGTACGAATTCATACGAATTGGCTAATTCGTAAAATATGTACGATTTAGCTAAATCGTACTAATTCGTACGAGTGAGGTCGTACAAATTGTTACGAATTAGCCACCTCGTAAAATTCGTACGAATTCCCGTGAGATCGGGTTGGAAAAAAAGTGTCCCTTTGTCTTAAAAGGATAGTTTATCTAAATATGTTCACTCATTTACTCTCCCTCAACTTTCTTGCTGGGAATGTTCACGTTGATCTTTACCGTATAATGAAAGTGAATGAAGTTGGAGAGCTCGAAACATAATTGAAGTACTTTATATTAGGCGGGCGTACACAGTGCGTTTTTTTTGCTGTTATACGAGCTCGCAGATTATTTTTTTCACTTGGGAGAAATCGCGTGTAAATCGGTTATGCTCGCATGTCGCGGCTCGTATCGTGTGCGAGGAAGATACGAGCCGATCGGAGCACCTCTCGACCTCCCGATAATTTTTAAGCAAGTCTAAAAAGTTGGGGAGCTGTCGGCTTGCATTCGCGAGGTGTGTGCGGTCGAATGAGCCGATTTGTCGATCTATCTGAACTTGACCAATCAGGAGCTGAGGAAATCCACAGAAGAAAGACGAAAATGGTGTGGACTACTAGAAACACTGCTTCAATTACAGTTTTTCTCAATTGCTAAAACACAATTTCTGAAACATTGCTCCATTTTCTGAACACATTAAACACAAAACCTTATCTTCAAGCACTATTTACAAAACCTCTGATTCCTCTTGCAAAATGAAACTTTCGCCTCAAAACAGTTTTACCTGTGTTCAAAATCAAACACTGCTCTCAAATCATAAACAAAGTGATTAAAATGCTATACACTATCAATCAGTCAGTAAACAATACACCAAACAATTTAAAACACATTGTTCAAAACATATAGCTCTCAGGGAGAACTATATGTCAAAACAAATGAATTCCATATAAAAAAATCATATTTTTTCATTGTACGGTCTACAGCAGTGCACTGTTACGGTGGCCGAGAGGTGCAAAACAAATGACAATTATGAAAACAAAAAAACAAGTCAGAAAACACAACGACAATTCAGAAAACAAAATAACAATTCAGAAAACACAACAACAAATCTGAAAACAAATTAACAAATCAGAAAACACAAAAACAAATCTGAAAACAAATTAACAAGTCAGAAAACACAACGACAAGTCAGACAAAACGGAAAAGGTAGGTATATGTGGCGAATGGAATACTGATCGCTGATTGGACGAGACATCTGTCAATCAAGACATACAGAAAGTACAGCAGACTGCGCCTGCGGCAGAAGAAAGATTGATTCGCATGTGTATGTGTAAATATTAGCTGTCTATTTAGCCGGCTAATTTAGTGATATTATGGAGAACAAAACTTTTCAAATTAAAATCTTCCTACCACTATTAGTAAACGCAACTCCTTTAAGCTTGCGTTCGGTTATCCACTGGACCGCGCTGCCTAGTTCAAAGTAAACTAGTGAAACAACTGAAACCAGCGCTATTTTGTTCTCTATTTGTTCTTACTGACCGAGAAACAGCTTCAAATGATTCAGTGACAGAACGGTCCGAACGAATCCGAATCGTTTCCTACTGTTATGCATGCGTTTAGCCAATTCGTGAAAAGGAGATAGGAATCGAACCAACGAATGATTAATATCGCTGGTTCAGTCGACAGAAATACGGGACACACATATTAACTGCTGAAATATTCGGACTGAAAACGTTTTTCTCAGGTCAGTCGGAGCGCTCGTGGTACACACACAGTGCTTATACAGCTGCACGCGCCACTGCGGCCACGCGCATATCAAACCAAATTTAGCCGCACCACCAGAAAATAGGAGGGGGAGGATTGCTCTTGGATTGCTCTCGGGCCGCATGGAGATGATTGGCGGGCCGCCAATTGAATAGCCCTAGCCTAGACGATAAAGCTAATATTTACACATGCACACGCGAATCGATCTTTCTTCTGCCTGTATGTCTTGATTGACAGATGTCTCGTCCAATCAGCGATCAGTATTCCATTCGCCACATATACCTACCTTTTCCGTTTTGTCTGACTTGTCGTTGTGTTTTCTGACTTGTTAATTTGTTTTCAGATTTGTTTTTGTGTTTTCTGATTTGTTAATTTGTTTTCAGATTTGTTGTTGTGTTTTCTGAATTGTTATTTTGTTTTCTGAATTGTCGTTGTGTTTTCTGACTTGTTTTTTTGTTTTCATAATTGTGATTAGTTTTGCACCTCTCGGCCACCGTACACTGTACTACAGTATACGATATATACGAAATAAGGGACACAAATGAAAGGAGTAAACATTTGATCAATGTTCTTCTTGTCTTCCCAGATAGCAAACTGACATTGAATCAACGTGGAAATATGACATCGAAACAACGTTGATCTGACATTGTTTTGCTCATCGAATTAACGTTGAACCAACGTCAGACGCGTCATTCTTTCAAAACTAACGGAAAATCAACTTGAAATCAACGCGTTGTTTCAACGTTATGAAAGCAAACCAATTTTCGATTTTCATTTAGCTTTGAAGAATGCCGCGTCTGACGTTGGTTCAACGTTAATTCGATGAGCAAAATCAACGTTGTTTCAATGTCATGAGAGACGTCGTTTCCACGTTGATTCAATGTCAGTTTGCTGTCTGGGTTTGGCCTGGGTCATGCCAGAGGACTTCATCGACTTCACAAGCAATATTGTCCCTTGCCCCCCTCCTCTTCCTCTTTCTTGCCCCCCTCCTCCTCCTCCTCCTCCACTTCTTCCTCTTCCTCTTTCTTGCCCTCCTCTTCCTCCTCTTCCTCTTTCTTGCCCTCCTCCTCCTCGTCGCCCTCCTCTCATACGTCCTCGTCCTCTCACATTGTTTTTTCTATCCATTCTGAGACTTTCTCCTTTCCACCTTCAACAACCTCTCAGTTCAGTTTGCTCTCTGAACTGGCTAATATTGGTTGTGTCACATCATTCGAAACAGGTTGAATCAGTTTTGAGTGGTTGTGTTGAATCAAATGATATGTGTTTTCTATTTATATTTGATTGTTGCCACTTGTGTTTACCAGTATGGATGACATGTGCATTAGAGTGCAGAATGTGTTTTGAGAATGAGAATGTGTTCAGAGTTTTGCTGAAAAGTCTAAGTGAGATCTGCAAATTGTGTTTTACCATGAGAAATTGTTTACGGTATTGACAACAGACTTCACAATTAGCTAAATGAGTTCAGGCAACTGATAACTTTGTTCAGCTAATGGATTTTAGTGTTTTAGCAATTGAGAAAAACTGTAATGTTTTAATGATGACTTTGTGAAAGATTAACTAAACCGCATCTGCCTTGTTCCTACTGGCCAGTATTTGGCATATTTCATTCTGAAACATCTGCTATTATGCTATTGTTTTTGATAGTGTTATGCATTTCTTACAGATTCTAACACATCACGATGATCATTACGTTTGTTTCTTCCTAAAAGAAATTACAGTTTGTCTACAGCCTATAAGCTTTTTTTATTAATGCCGACAGAACAATGTTGCCAGATATTGCTACGAAAAACAACCAAAAACTAACAAAAAAAAAAAAAAAACAAGCAAAAACTAACAAAAACAAAAAAATTATATAAAAATCTGAAATAAGTTTAAAACTTGTGTTTTGGAAATAAGATTAATATATTACGAACCACTTTAATAACTTCCTAAATTGTGACATTAATCCAAAAAAAACAAGTCCAGATACTGTCACCTTTCCATTATGTGGATCTGACAACACGGGATCTGGCACCCGCGCCCTCACTCAAGCCCCGTTCACTGCGCTATAGCTTTCTCGCAGCAAAATTAATTGCAAACACTCACATGAGGTGGTTTAAACGGCTAATTAGAGAGTTTTTTAACTCATTCACACACACAAGGGTGACTGAAAATAATCACGGCTTGTATCATATTTATATATTTTATATGCAGTTATGAGAGAGTTTTTAGCGCAGAACTTCGTGCGATTTCTTCGGAATTCAGCAGGTCGTAAAATCGTGTCGTATACACTGCCTCCGCACGATTTTCGGATAAACTCACTCGTAAAGTGTGCCTGGACATACGATCTTCCGACCATCAGAATTCGTACCGTGTACGCCCGCCTTATTCATCAGCCCAAACATGATTTTATTCAGATTCACCGAAGTTCGTCCACATATTCAAATTTTGCATGTCACCTGCCATGATGATGCACCATGATTTAAAAATAGAGCTACACCAGAGCATTTTATTGAATAATGAGGTATAATTCGGTCTATTCCTCACACAAAGTTTTTGTATGAATGAACGGGCTGAAATATTACGCATATGTCATATGGACTACATTTATCTTTACTTTATTATTCTTTTTTGCTATTTTTGAAGCTTTGTAGTTCATGGTCACTTTCATTGCCAGAAGAGCAGTATGAACAGTCTTCAAATGTTCTAATTTTATGCTCCACAAAAGAAATAAAGTCAAACAAGTTTCAAGGCACTCAGATTCAGTCATTAATCTTGAGTACCTATAAAGTAGTATTGCATCATTCATATATCCAAAAAGTCTTTAGATTTATTTTTTATTCTTTTTAAAAGAAAGATAGGTTTTACGAGCCTTTATGGGAAAAAAAAACAAACAAACAAACAAAAAAAAAACGAGTGTGTGGAGGCGTGCATTGTGGGTGGAGCTAAATAATCACGAGCATTCAAAACTTTTGCATTGTGAGCTTCTGGAAAATAATAATAATTTGGCACCAGGTATGTTAGGCAGCTGTCACTTTAAGACCTGACACGCGGATCTGTTATACTGTTATACATGCGTTTTCTCTCTCAACTGTTTACATTCACTTTAAACATTGACTGTGTTTATGCGAATACTCGCCAAGACTGGCATTTTGACATTATTTTGTGTGTATTTGACTGTTTAACTGCAATAAGCAGTGAAATAAAACTCAATTTAGTGCTGAGAAGCGGCTTTATGTGCCGTACTGTGTGTGAGCATGAAATCTGTGGGAATGAGTAAAATTATGCACAATACGCACAATCCCACGCTGAAATCCAAGCCCTGTAACAGCAACAATATTCATCCGGAGCAAATGAAACGAGTGAGTGAGGGGAGGTGGGTTTGTGTGTAACTCACTGATGGAGAGAGAGAGAGAGAGAGAGAGAGCAGCTGGTATCCTGTATCTATTCTATGGAACATGAGTATTGGAAGCGTTTCAGATATTTGAATTAATTAATATACAAAAAGTGATATGTATTGAAATATATACTGAAATATGACAACACTACATTGGACTTAATTTATTTCAGTTTATTTCAATAATAAACTTTAAATTGTAAAAGACTACAGTTGAAAACTTTATATATTATACTGTATATAACATTCAACCCTCCAAAGTGTCCACTGCTGAAATACAATTGCATTTGACGGGTTGGCGGGTCCTGATTATGGCAAAGCTTTAATTTTTTTTTGTGAACCCTAAATATAATGGCTGTCTTTTGGATGAAAACCAAAGCCGTACATTTAAAGTCTGCCTGTTTTGACAGTGAAAGTGAGTTTAAGTGTATGTGTGTGATAGCCTTCACATTCTTCTTGAGGTCAGAGAGATCCTGAGGTCCTCCTGGTTGGCTTCAGCCTGCAAATCTAATCTTCCATGTTGAGCCCTCCTGACTTTGATCTGGCATATATCAGCATACATTCCCAGAGATGTCACCACGTCTGACCCCTATGCTCTTGATCGGCACCCTGTCGTCCACACTTATCCCATCCGCCCTCCCTTTTGTACATATACCCTCTGTGACAACCTCCAGATGTATAACAGCCCAACCCGATCACAATTTCTTCTTTATAGCATGCAGTGTGTTTATTGTGCAATTTATACGCGAAAATGAGTTTTTTACGTGCATAAGATACGCATGGGTTGGTTAGGGTAGGTTTAGTAGTTGTGTGGGCGCGAATGCACGCAAAAACTGCGTATCCTATGCACATAAAAACTCAATTTTCGTGTATTAATTTCGTGTATAATTTTCAAACAAAGAAAATACATAATTTGGATTTAGGGGTTAAAAAAGGGGCCACTATAAACTATTGAGAATGAGGAGTTGACGTCATTGTACAGAGCCCCTCCCCTCTCCGCCATGTTGGTTGGATCCCCACGGCAAAACAGTATTGATTACGTGTGTTTTTAGCTCGGTAGTAGAGGAGTTTCTCGCAATACCACACTGTTTTACCATGCCTGGAAGTAACTGCTGCGTTAAAAACTCCTCCAGTAACTCACACGATACATATGGAAAACATAGGAACAATGGAATTAAGTTTTTGGGGTTACAGAAATTGACACAGCAGGGAGAGTCTGATCTAACGAGGAGACGCCGGATTGCTAGGTTTGCTGATGCCTTCAGTATACGATTTTCACTGTTTGCTGTGCCTCAACGAACATATGCAAAAGTGTTGTTTGAGTGCCTTGTTCATTACTTTTTTATTTCATTGAAATAAATGTTTGAAACAACTTGATATGGCTTAACAATAATTATTGAGAACTGAAATACAGGTTATTTGGACAACATAAGTTTCATGGACAACATAAGTAATAATAATAAAATAATAATACTGTAATTAGTGCAAAAGAACAAAATATATTGATGGTGCTTCTCCAAATATAGCTGTTTTGCACTTTGTGTGAGTTTGTTCCTGTAAGCAAGGGCGTAGGAACGTCTTTGACATTGGGGGGGACATATTGGCCACTATGAATCAATGTCTATCCTACCACCATAATATAGTAACATACAGTTTGGTGATGTGGTACTTGCAGTGGTGGTCTGATTTGGGGCCCCCTCCCACTATGCGAAGTCACCTGTGCTTGACGATTAAATGATACATTATAAATGAATACAGTGTTAATAAAAAATAAATACTTAATAAAAAAAAATAGATGCCTACTTAAAAAAAAAATTTTTTTTTGCTTTATTCTTTTATTAACTCTTTGAAACTTTTTAAAACAAACCATCTCAAAATATATATAAATATATTATTTGCTAAAATAATGAGAAAACTGAGAAATCAGAAACAAAATAAGAGCAAGGGTTCAATAATGAAAATTATTGTTGAAAACTGTAAAAATATGTCTCAATACAGTGTAACTGTCCTCAAAATCTTTTTTATTATTATTATTGTAACAGACTTTTTTGGATTGTAAATGACATAATCCAACAAAGTCTGTTAATACCGGTAATGATGTACTAGCGCTCGTTGTATGCGTGTATGCAATGTATTTTTCCCCTCGGGGCTTGCCGTAGATGGGTCCTGCGCACTTAGTACGGTCGCGAGTTTTTGGAGTTAGTGATCTGATGTGTGATATAATAAAGAGGAGAAGAGTTCAAACTGCTGTGTTTATTATTTATTCAAACTGTAAAAAAGGTATGTGATATTATAAGTAACATGATTAGATAAATCATGTAGGTTCCAGTCGGTTCCAGTTCAAAGCTGGTGCGTTGGTGTAATGTTATCTTCTCCCTAGCAATCAGATGCTCCGGTGAGTGAAATACATGAAGCGAATGGTGATTATTCAAACATGAAATGGGAAGGTTTAAGGGTTTAACCTAACTATCACTCTGGGTTTGACTTGCTGGCAAAACCGAATCTCTTCTTTGTCGCGCATTTCTCTTCTTTGTCGCGCACCCAACCCCCCCCCCCCCCCCCCCCCCCCCGGTTCCTACACCAATGCCTGTAAGGTTATCTTTTAGCATTGCTTTACTTTCTTCCTTTTTTTCTCGTATTCTTAGATCCGTCTCTGTCCTGCCAAAATAATAAATGCGCGAAAATTTAAGAGCTCTGGAATTTTCACAATTTTTATTTTTATAAAAACCAATACAAAAAGTACAACTTGCAATACTTTTGCTTCAGGTTCAAGCCCAGGTACATTACACAGTATTCAAGCAAGACGTGCTTTGGCTACAATTTTAGCCCGAAAGCACTTGAATAAAATGGCCAGGCCCGGTGTGGTGAAGAGATGAGTCCCCCGGAAGAGATGGGTCCCACCTTAGGACCCCATAGTATCCCAGATACCAAACTGACATTGAATCAACGTGGAAATATGACATTGAAACAACGTTGATCCGACATTGTTTTGCTCATCGAATTAATGTTGAACCAACGTCAGGCGCGTCATTCTTTCAAAACTAACGGAAAATCAACTTGAAATCAACGTTATTAAAGCAAACCAATTTTCGATTTTCATTTAGCTTTGAAGAATGCCGCGTCTGACGTTGGTTCAACGTTAATTCGATGAGTAAAATCAACGTTGTTTCAATGTCATGAGAGACGTCGTTTCCACGTTGATTCGATGTCAGTTTGCTGACTGGGATGCCCCGTTTAACGTCTAACTGACGTTAAAGGTAAAGCGTCAGTTGTATGACGTCCCAGGATCGTCATGTAACTGACGTTAAAGGGTACCCTAAGAAGGCGGATGTTGACGTATGGTCAAAAGACGTCCCAAGACGTCAGTTATATGACGTCTTGTGATGAGACTGTGTTAGCCAGCAGCATCTTGTTTGTTTTCAAGTAGCAGGGAAATCACCTATGGAAATCACGGCGCAGAACCGTCACAACTCTGCCGTCATTGTGTTAAGCCCGCCCACCAACTCTATACACGATGTGATTGGCCTGCCCAAAGTTTGGTTTTTCCACTTCGAAAGTCAACGGAGCAGTGTTGTAGTACTCGAGACTCGGACTCGTCTCGGACTCGGTCTCGAGACCATATTTTAATGGTCTTGGTCTTGTCATGGACTCGTGTCCATTTGGACTCGGAATTGACTCGTACTCGAACATTTTTTTTTTTAGGACTCAGACTTATTCCCGAGTCCACTCGAGTTCAATTAAAAATATTTTTCATGATTATGAATGTATGTTAATAAAATATTTCTTTAAATTGATTGACACGCCCAGTGATTGCTGATTTTCTAGTGCGCAACTGCGCATGACAAATTGTAATAAAATTACTTTTAACACCACCTACTATGTGGCCTTTTTACCCTAAACTGATCATATTTTTTAAACTCTAAGTGAATTCAGTAAAAAAAAAAAAAATTCTCTAAGTAAATAAAAGTAAATTAGGTAATCAACCCTCACTGGTCTCGGTCTCGACTCGGACTCGACCGTCTCTGGTCTCGGACTCGACTCGGACTCGACTCTCTATGGACTCGGTCTTGACTCGGACTCGACTCTCTCTGGTCTCGGTGTCGACTCGGACTCGAGTGAGGTGGTCTCGACTACAACACTGCAACGGAGAGTTGCTAGACCACACTTTCCTGCAAATCAATCTATCTAGGGTGCGTCTAGATTTCTAGGCTAGCACATCACAGTTCAGTACAGGCATCAGAACCGCGTCTCCTCACAGCAGATCTTCGTTTGTTTGTGTGACGGAGGGATTCCTGCTGCTGTTTTGACTCCTCAGCTGCTCAAAATACCATCACATGCATCAATATTTGTATATTGTGAATCGTACTAAGTAAACTCAATCAATCATTAGAAAGAAGAACGAAGACCCACGCCTAAGCGGATCATAAGAAAACGTATGAATGAGATTGTACAAATTAGCTACCAATTTGCCGAAACGTAAATTAAATGGTTATGAGTGCCATGAGATTGTGTTGTCCAAACCTGCACGACTTTCTTTATTCTGCAGAACACAAAAGAAGATATTTTAAAGAATATAAATATCCTATTCTGAAGAAATTAGGCATTTAAGTAAAAGAAATTCTTGGCCTAAATATCTAGTTTTTTTGGAGGGTGGGGTTTGAGGGGGAATTTGTTTTTTGGTTCTTCAAATAAAATATCAAACCCAAGATTAAACAAATATGACTTGAGCTTTTCTCGGTACTAGCATTTTTTTTTTCCTAGACATTATTAGTTACACGTTTAATTGGTCCCAGGGTGAATTCTACAAAATTGTTCTGCTAACATTTGATGATGAGAATCTTTTTTTATTTATTTTTTTGCAAAGAAAGTAGCCTGAAAAGTGTGCTTGTGCTATATCTTTCTTCAAAATAAATGCCAGTTTTGATATTTTGTATCTAATGCAATAAAATTCATTTTTAAGTGCGACTTAGCTGCCCAAAAATATTTAGAGACCACTTGTGAAATTAAATCCTGGGGCAAAATAACTGTTCCTACACGCATGAAAAGTGAATTAGGGAAGATGTTTTACCAAGTTTTAATTGATGGATTGCCTGCTTGTTGGCAAAACAGCCCTGCCTCCTCCTAGCCTCAATTTTTCATCTAGTATGTGGTCTGCTGTCAAAAAGTTTAGCTTCCCCTGCTGTGTGTGAAACCTCTTCTGTGTGATAAGCAGAAACACTTCTGCTTGTACATATTCATACGTCACACTACGATTTCCATTAACGCGTCATGCATGTGCTTTTGCTGGGTCGCATCAGGTTGCACATTAAAGGAAACAGATAGTGAAATCATTTCCTGTTATGGAGTTTCGATAGCACATTGTTATGTATCCTGGTAACACAACTATGACAAATTCAGGGGATGCTTGTTTGTTCGATCTTTTGATTATGTTGTTTTGAACACTGATTAAACTGTTTTTGCTGTTGATAATTTACATACTCAGCATGCGAATGAGGAATCAACTTTTTTATGGTTAAATCGGCTCAAACAACAGGAGTTTTTAAATCTTAACCGATTGTGAAATCTGGTTAAATCACACACTGCAAAATTTGAAAATCTACAAGATATCACTATATATTATTAAGGTTGTCATGCCAGGGGCCTATACCATGAAGCCGGATTAGGTGTATATAAAGATAATATAAAATACGCTTTAGAATCAATAAATTAAGCTATAAAATGACAACATGTGATTTTAAATGTTCAATTCTCTCTACACCGCTTTATCAACTAAACTAACTTCACAACTTTTACTTGCACTGGCAAGACCTTTTTTTTTTAGTTGTCCTCTTTCATAGTTATTAATTATTACAATTTCATATGAAATTAAATAGTTATGAAAAACGTAAACTTAAAAAATATATATATTCATAAATAAATGTTTATATTTAAACGACAAAAGTTCATGACAAAATCACTAAAATTAAAATGAAAACAAAAACTATACAACAAAAGTTAATCATTTACTTTAAATAATTTAAATTATTACTAAAATATTATGAAATACTTAAATTATTATTAAACACTGTTTAAATGTTTTTAATTATCATTTTGTTTGATTTCATTTATGACTGTATGCCTCATTATCATTTATTACCAATCCTAACCTATCATAGGTGAATTACATTTCTGTACACACGCATATATTTGGCAGTCAAATTTTAACTAATTTAATAATATTTTTTTTTTTTTTTTTACTAAAGCTGAAAATGCTATTTAAATATTCTTAACGTAGGTGTAATTAAAAGACATATCGCATTATTCGCATATCATGATTTTTTTTTTTTAAATGCAAAACTAAAAGAAGCCTGTTCTCATATTTGCTGTCTTAAAATGATCGCCGAATGGCCAGCAACAAGAAAGTCGACGTGTCAATGAGTCAAAAGAGCTCCCGTATCTGATGTCAGATGTGTTGCAAAAGAGAGAGATCGAGAGAGAGAGAGAGAGAGAGAAATACCGACAGATGAGTCAGACTCAACTGATGATCAGCAGTTCCCTGGAGCCTTCTGTGTGATCATCAAGAATGGTCAAACACATGATAGAGTTCAGCAACACAAGTTCTGCGATGTATGTGCATGAGTATATGAGCGTGTCATGGGGTCAGATGTCGAACTAAGTCTTTAAAAGTCATGAGCTGCTTATAAAATTTTTAACAGTGACATCATTTTACACAGTGCACACTCAGCAAGAAAATACAAGTTTGGTAGCAGCAGTGGGGTCGAGAGAGGTCAAAGGTCATGATAGATTACATGTGTAGGCAGTGCTGTGAAGGAGAAGCTGCTTATCAATAAAGGCATGATCTCTTGCAGGACATGGAGAAACTCTGATCCGATGATGGGCAAGCATTCTTGACTCGCACACTGAAACTGTGAGGCATGTGACCCTGAAACCTGAGGTATTTCTTTCCAAATTCCAAAACATCAAAATTATATTTTTAATCTCATATTTCTCATGCGGCAAACATTGTATTTCTGCCAATACTACCGACATGAATGGTCATGCAGTTTGTTGACAATATCTTTTTGAAAAAAACCTTCTTTCATATTATTTAATTTGACTCTAAAAATGTTGAGTAAAAAGCAATAACATTACACCTTGAATAAGTGTACACATCTTTAATCGTTATTATCAAAAACATATTTAATAGGGCTGTAAAACGATTAATCGCGATTAATCGGATCCAAAATAAAAGTTTGTGTTTATATAATATATGAGTGTGTAGTGTGTATAATTATTTTGTATATATAAAAACACACACAATCATTATATATTATATATTTTATTTAAATATTTGCATGTATATATTTTATATATATTTATACAAAAATTAATATTATACATAAATATAAATATTTTATATATTAATAACACATTTTTTTAAATATATACATGCATATGTGTGTATTTATATATAAAAAAAATAATTATACACACCACACACACATATATTATGCAAACAAAAACTTTTATTTTGGATTCGATTAATCGCAATTAATCGTTTCACATCCCTATTAAACATTAAAATATATATATATATATATATATATATATTATTTCTTTTCATTCTCAAAAAAAATGTAAATCTATCTGATGCTCATTAATGTGGTGTGGCATAAAACGTTTGTTGTAATACTATAATGTCAAATAATATTTTCTTTTTAATCTATTTTTTTTCTTATTATTAGAGTATTTGTGTTACTGACATACTTGAAAAATATTTATAAAAAATATAAAGAATTATTCTCAAATTAAAAATATTCTTCTCATGAAGGGGTGAATTCAGTCATTCACACATTTAGGGTTTTGGAAAATCAGCATAAATTAATGAATAAATTAATAGATAAATAAATGCCTACTTTCTGTACATACATACATAGACTTTTAAAAAAGCCAAGTAAAAGAGGTAGCCTGTTCTCATTTCTAAACCATAGACCAATGAGAATGAGACTCTTCAAATCATGATTTCCAGGGAATGTTTCATCATCCGTGGCGTCTTGAAATCAGAACTGAGATTTGAATCAATAACACAGTTTAGCAGTGGGCAGGAAGTCAAGCCGTTTCAAGCAGGTGCAACTTCCTGGCAGTGTGCAGCATGGGTGCGGGTGGGACGTCGCGGGGGTTAAGGAAGTTAGTCTCCAGATTTGAGTTGCAGGCAGGAGGCAGGATACACGAGGAGGATGGGAAACATAGTAGGAAACGAGGAAGGATGTGGGCTGAACCTCTGACAGAGGAAAGGATGCAGTCGTTCATTAGGGGAGGTGCACAGGGGACTCATTGTCTCACGGTGGGACTGATGATGTGGAAAGAGAAACAGTGAAGTCATCAGCCAATGTCGTGAGGTGGGGGGTCATAAAGCAAATGAAAAGGAAAGACATAGATTGATGATGCACTTTTACTCACATGCCATTGCATTACATCACGATTAGCTTTCCTTCGAAAGTCCTTTGACTAACAACACCTGGTCAGGTCAACACAGAACTGTATTCTGTCAAGAATCAAACTGACTTTGACCAATCAAAGTTTGTTTTTGGTTACACTTTATTCTGATGATCTCTTTAGACATTCAATTGACTATAATCTTATATAAATAACACTTTATTGTGATCGCCACACAACAGACATGTATACTGACATTTATACATAAATTTGTAAGAACATGTTCACTCATTCTACTAACCCTAACACTAATATTCAACTAATAGGCCTTTACTCTGAGAGTTGTTCACTTTTTAAAAACAAAAACAAAAAAAAACTTTTGATGATCATTTACTCACCCCCATTTCATCCAAGATGTCCATGTTTTTCGTTCTTCAGTCGAAAAGAAATGAAGGTTTTTGATGAAAACATTCCAGGATTTTTCTCCATATAATGGACTTCAATGGGAACCAAACGGTTCAAGGTCCAAATGAGAGTTTCAGTGCAGCTTCAATAGGCTTTAAACGATTCAAGACGATGAATACGGGTCTTATCTAGCGAAACGATCAGCCATTTCACAAATAAATAAAAATGTTTAAGTTTTATAAGCTCAAATGTTCGCCTTACTCTGTTCTGTGATGCGCATTCACGACTCTCCTGATCGAACTTGTTTTATTAAAATGAATGAATCTTTTTCCGTGTCATTTGGTTCATTCAACGAACGAAACAAACGAGTTTTGATGAACGAGTTTAACAGGAGAGTCATGAGCACGCATTGCAGAACCAAACAAGGTGACCATTTGAGCTTATAAAACTTAAACTTTGTTATTTATTTTTGAAATGAGCGATCGTTTCGCTTGATAAGACCCTTATTCATCGTCTGGAATCGTTTAAAGCCCTTTCAACACTTTGCACTGAAACTGTCTTTTGGACTTTGAACCGTTTGGTTCCCATTGAAGTCCATTATATGGAGAAAATCCTGTAATGTTTTCCTCAAAAACCTTAATTTCTTTTCAACTGAAGAAATGACGTGGACATCTTGGATGACGTGGGGGTGAGTAAATTATCAGCAAAAGTTTTTTTGTTTTTTGTTTTCAAAAGTGAGCTACTCTTTTAAGCCTAGTTCTCACTACATGATTTTAAAACGTGCTCTCTTTGAAATCAGGAGTTGTTGAGCTGTTCACACCACACGACACAACGTGATTGATCCGCAAAAGGAGGTAACGCACTACACAAGTTGACAACAACTCTGTCACCCAACGATTCTATCTCGTCCACAAACTACGTTTTGTCACGGAAATGATGCGAAACAGCACGTGCGCCAATACCCAGCGAAGAAGACAACACGCGAATATGGACGTCAGACAGAAATTAGTGCTGCAAACTATGATTTGCTCTGAGAAAAAATGCAAAAAAAGAAAGAAAAAAAAAAGATTTACCCAGTAACCTCAACCCATACCTTGCTCTGATTGGCTGTGATTTTTCTGGGCTCGGCGATGTGTCTGCGAGCATCTTTGATGCGTTGTTGGCTCTTTCATACTAACAGATTGGCGAGCATTCATCGCCCGCTAATCCCCCGCGATTTGCGAATCGGGCGTAAATCTTGTAGTGTGAACTAGGCTTTAGTTGCAGCATTTATAATCAACAGAACGTCTAAAGGGGACCATCAAAATAAAGTGGAACCTTTCCAGTATATTTTGGGCAAATGGCATTTTGTGAAATATAATGCTTAATCCAGATAGCCCACATTTAATTTCTAAGCATTAAAGGATTTGTTCACTTTTGAAAAAACTTTTGCTGATAATTTACTCACCCCCATGTCATCCAAGATGTCCATGTCTTTCTTTCCTCAGTCGAAAAGAAATTTAGGTTTTTGATGAAAACATTCTAGGATTTTTCTCTAATGGACTTCAATGGGAACCGGATGGTTCAGGGTCCAAAAGACAGTTAATAACTGTTTCAGATGCAGCTTCAAATGTCTTTAAACGATATCAGACGATGAATAAGGGTCTTATCATGCGAAACGATCGGTTATTTCAAAACTTATTCCAAAAATGTAACTTTTCTAAGGACAAATACTAGCCTTGTAATATATTGTGAGGCGCGTTTGTAACGTCACGTAATACGTAATTACGTTCAAAAGGTCACGGGCGACGTAGTCGGAAGTACAGAATCAAAATCGTCCGACATCGTTGTTTTTAATTCCTTTTTTTTGTAAACGGCGTTTGAGTTAGTTTGCACGTTCAACCTATGCGTTCAACTTGTAAACACTCTGACTCTGTAGTTCTGGCTACGTCGCCCGTGACCTTTTGAACGTAATTACGTAATACGTGACGTTACAAACGCGCCTCACAGAATAGAGCAAGGCTGGCATTTGTCCTTAGAAAAGTTACATTTTTGGAATAAGTTTTGAAATAACCGATCGTTTCGCATGATAAGACCCTTATTCATCATCTGGTGTCGTTTAAAGACATTTGAAGCTGCATCTGAAACTGTTATTAACACTATCTTTCGGACCTTGAACCATCCGGTTCCCATTGAAGTCCATTATATGGAGAAAAATCCTGGAATGTTTTCATCAAAAACCGAAAAGACATGGACATCTTGGATGACATGGGGGTGAGTAAATTATCAGCAAAAGTTTTTTCAAAAGTGAACTAATCCTTTAAGATGTTTTCAATGTAAAAAAATTGATCCGCTCGTGATGTGCCTATATTTTTTTGTATTATTGCATGTTTGCTAAACACGTTAGCATGTGTATCCTGTCTATAGCTGAGATGTCTAAGATGACGCAGCAGTATCCTGTTTATTGACTGCAAACAGGAAACTCTGAGCACAGTGCAGACACAGAGCTAAATTATGCTCTCTCGCTCTCTTTCTCTCTCTCTCTCTCTGTGTGTACACATGCAACATCTCCATTCATTTGAATTTAAATCATAATAACAAGTTGAAATTATTTATCTAAAAATGGTCTATATGCAAATGACTTTGACCATTTAAGAGCATTTATTAGACTTATATGTCCAGAAACATATGAAACATAGAGTTGCCCAAAAGTATTTGAACATTTGAGTTAAACTCAGTTGCAGTTAACTTAAAAAAATATCAATGCGTGAGATGCCAAAATATATAGCCAAAAGGCAACCGAATTTTCAAGCAAAACATTTCCTACAACATTGGAGAGAAAAGGTGGATGGTCTGGTGACATTATGTGTACCTTTCTTTCTTGAGCAAACAATACATCATATGATGTGTCTCCGGGCATGGAGGTGAAACACATCTTTGGTTTAGTGATGGCTGTCCACAGACTAACATTAATGTTATTTGAACAATGATCTATTGTGATCGCCACAGGACATCAAAACGTCCTTTGAACGTTCTTTTGAAACCCACCGCACTGTGGAAATTAATTTTTTGTTGACGTGACTCATTCTGTTCACATGCTTGGAGGAATTAGTAACATTTATATTGACTATAAACTAAGACCATTCACTGGTGGGATAAAACACCCGTTTTGGAAGGCCTAGATAACGTAACGATTTCAGTGCATACTTGTTTGTACATACTGCAAGTAAATTTACATGGGGCAATATCCTTTTTTCACAACACAACATCTCTCTATGGTGAACTAGATGTAATTTGCTGTGTGCAAATTGGAAGCTATACATTATACTGTTGTTTGCCAAGGTATACATGCAAGCTACAAATTAAAGGTTTAGTTCATCCCAATAATGAAAATTCTTTCATCGTTTACTCACCCTTATGTTGTTCCAAACCTGTATGAGTTTCTTTCTTCTGTTGGAAACAAAAGAAGATATTTTGAAGAATGTTGGTTACTAAACAGGTAGCCTTTGACTTCTATAGAAGGAAAAAAAAAAACATACTTTGGAAGTCAATGTCTACCGTCAACTGCCTGGTTAGCGACATTCTTCAAAATATCTTCTTTTGTGTTCAGCAGAAGAAATAAAGTCATACTGGCTTGGAACAACATAAGGGTAAATGAGTAAATAATGACAGAATTTTCAGTTTGGGATTAACTATCCCAGATAGCAAACTGACATTGAATCAACGTGGAAATATGACATCGAAACAACGTTGATCCGACATTGTTTTGCTCATCGAATTAACGTTGAACCAACGTCAGACGCGTCATTCTTTCAAAACTAACGGAAAATCAACTTGAAATCAACGCGTTGTTTCAACGTTATGAAAGCAAACCAATTTTCGATTTTCATTTAGCTTTGAAGAATGCCGCGTCTGACGTTGGTTCAACATTAATTCGATGAGCAAAACCAACGTTGTTTCAATGTCATGAGAGACGTCGTTTCCACGTTGATTCAATGTCAGTTTGCTGTCTGGGATCCCTTTAAGAGTAGATAATCAAGCACTCCTTTTAAAAAGGCAAGAAAGATGTGAAACTACAAGCTACTAACAAACAGTATAGGTTCAGGGTTAGTACTAGTTATTACCCAGTAATTGTAGTTACTAAAATAAGTACATAGTATTTACATGGGTAACTGGACTGTTAAAGGAAGCGTTACCAATTAATCTTTAGCTAAAAGTAGCCCAATGTGAAAAATATTTAGCATTGTAAAAAATTGGTAGGGCGGGTAAATAGTCTTCCGCTATGTATTTAAATTGGCCCCTTTTTTGCATTCTCAACTTTCTTTATTGTATAATGTTGCTGTTTGATCATGTTTTTTTTTTTGTTTGTTTGTTTTTTGTGAGTGGTTATGACTGCTACAGACAATTTTGGCAATCCTATAATGTTTGCTGTTACAACCTACATCTACTGAATAGCCAATAAAAATGCAACATGAAATGTGTATCGATCAATGCGACGTGGTGCTAAAACTTATATCTACCTAAAGCTCCATTTACAAAATTGGCGTGCTAAGTTGGCCTCTTTTCCCTCGCAATGACCACATCCATGTTCTCCTCTTTCACTTCCTTCTTTTTATTTCACATAAAAAACACAATTTGCAAAGTGCGATTCATCTTGCTCTACCACTACCGCATGCTCATGATGTTTAATTGTTCTATAGTAATTTGAGTCATAGCCAATGATTCAATAGGTGTCATCATTGTAGTCTATATACATGCCATACCCCAGTTTATTATACGCATGTCGTACACTGTTTGATGATCAAACTAAATTTTTGACACTGTCAGAAATTTATCGCAGGCTAGCTTTGGTCTCAAGACCGTGACAACGGCCGTCTCTCACTGTATGACGTAGGACCACCGCTTAGGAGCCACAACCACAGAAATCAACATGATTGGTCCGTCTTTCATCTGGGACAGCCCAAAATCATACAATGTGTGGGTGATAAGGGACATTAAATTTCCTAAAAATGTTCAAAGCAGTTGACCAATCACAACACACTGATCCAACCGACCAATCAGAGGACATGTGCTTTTCAGAAGGAGGGGTTTCATAGAGACAGGAACTAAACGGGTGTGTTTCCCATACAACGATGAAACTCGCTGCTTAAAGGGTTAGTTCACCCAAAAATGAAAATTCCGTCAGTAATTACTCACCCTCCGTAAGACCTTCGTTCATCTTCAGAACACAAATATATTTATTCACAAAGATATTTTTGATGAAATCTGAGAGCTGGATCACTCCTCCATACTAGTCCATAGGCTTCTTGAGGAATTGAAACTTGCCGGCCTCGAAATAGTCCAAGTGACCAATCTTAACTTTATCAAACGACGAGAACACAACAAAAATAACGACTTTATTTCAACTATTCATTTACTTCTCTCTCTGCCTCGAGTCAGGTTACTAGTTTAATAGCGTAAGCTTCGGTTATTGTACATCACACGCATCACACACATGACCAGCGTCGGCCAATAGTGAGCTTACGTGTGACGTAGCTCTATGCTATCACACTACGTTAACTGACTAGAGGCGCATAGCTAAGGAAGTGAAGAGTTGAAATGAAGTTGTTATTTTTGTTTGTTTTTGCGCAGAAAAAGTATTCTTGTCGCTTGATAACGTTAAGATTGAGCCGACTGAAGTCACTTGGACTATTTTAACGATGTCTTTAATAACTTTCCGAAGCCGGCAAGTTTTAATCCCTCAAGAAGCCTATGGATTAGTATGGAGGGGTGATCCAGCTCTCAGATTTCATCAAAAATATCTTAATTTATGTTCCGAAGATGAACGAAGGTCTTACAGGGTTGGAACAACATGAGGGTGAGTAAATACTGACAGAATTTTCATTTTTGGGTGAACTAACCCTTTAACTGCCGTAGTACGATGCATCGTTGAAGAAATCAACTAGCTAGTCACGACTGTTTCCCACAACCAAATTGTCGCAAATTGGTCGTTCAACCACGTTGGTTAATGAAGTCACGCACACAGTGGAGTAATAACTTATTTTAATGAATCTGTTTGAGATCTAATGAGAATTAATTCATTTTTCTTATTTATTTTGCTTTATTTCCCATTTCAACCATAGACTTGATCTTACGTTGTAGAACCTGTACGCACATGCGCACTATTAAAAAAAAACTAAACTAAAAGACGTAAATGACATTTGTATGTATTCTAAATAAAAGGTACAGATTGTACTGAATGTCACTTTGCTTATTTTGGTCAAGATAAGGTTTTTATTGAGTCCACATGTCTGGGAATGTTTTAGGACTAGTTGATGCTAATAACGACGGATCTTGCGACTCAAGTTGGCCAACGATACTTTTGGGAAACGCACCCCAGAGTGTTGCTGACAGGCTGGGAAGAGAGGTGCTGCTGTCAAGTATGTGAAAAATAATGTGTTTTGATCATTCGAGCATGAAAATCTATTCTAGTATACCCCGAAAGCAAAATCAAGACTTTGTAAAAGGGCATAATATGGCTTCTTTGAATCATGCCAGAATGACGTTCTGGGTCGGTCCGGACCAATTTTACCTCGGGTTTAAACAAAATCACACCAAAAAAATAAAAAAATAAAACTGGCTTGCAGGAGACAAACACTTAGATGACAGTATCTTGTGAAAGTTTGTGTGTGTGACAGAGAGAGCTGAGATGAGAGAGATCTTTGTAGGCAGTTTTAGCTCAGTGACTTTAAGCGCGAGTCTCTTGAGAAGGGCTGTTAGCAACAGACAGCGAGAGAAAGAGAGACCCCCCACATGGACTGCATGCAGTAACGCTTTTTTATCTAGCCTAAAAAAGAATAACAATCTCAGCTGTTCCAAACATAATCACCGTGGTGATGCGACCCCTCGAAGAAAGTGGGCGAGACGTATCCAACTAAACGAGGATAAGATAAAGATCCTATTTTATATGCTTTCCCTTACACAACAAATGTGTCCCTGGGAATATAAATGGCTCTTTGTTTATTAAAGAACCACACAGTCAAAAAAAACACTGCACTGAGACTTTTTTCTTTAGAAAAAGAGTGGCGTTGATAATGTGATTGCTAATGCCTTTCCGCAATTCTCTATTCTGTAAAAATCACACTGTAAAAATTTTTTTTTTCTGTCAAATCAACTTAAATTATCTATTTAGTTCAGATAACTCATTATTTTGAGTTTCCGATGATTAAATCAATCTCCTTCGTTGCATTAACTCACTTTTTCCAGTTCAATCAACATAAAAAAGTAAGTAACCTGGTTGCCTTTAAATTTTAAGTTAAACCAACAATATTTTGTTTACAGTGTATATATTTTAACAGCAAAATACTGTAACAATAGTTATAGTAAAGTAGACAAGGTAGACACATACCCATTTACACCTGGTGTTTTAACCTCTCTTTTGTCCACGTTCAATTACTTCACTTCAGATTTCTTAGAGAGGAGGGTCTATGGGGGGTAAATCCTATGATTTTTTTTTTATTTTTTTTTTAGATCTTTCGATGTAATAGGAGAAATGATCTTGTGCAATTTACATCTGAACACGACTGGAGATGGGAAAAAGATATGGAGAGCAGCAGCTTTAGTTTTCTGCTCTGACAGCCACAAACACTGGGTGTTAGAAATCACCAACGGTGAGAGAACGTTGTACATTTTCAATCTTCAAATCAAACTGGCTAGTGCGCTTCCCATAATCTTTACACATTAGGTCAGTAGACGGAGAGTTGATGGTCTTTCGTGGCGGTTCGAACACATTCGACCACATGAGCGTTTACACAACGAAAGCAAATCCGGTTGAATGCGTTTTTGACTACCTCTGGAAGTGGTCCGAAATGGACAAGCTTATAAAGTTTTAAATCCTGTTTACACCTGTGTTTAGCGTTAACTTTTGCTGATCATTTACTCACCCCCATTTCATCCAAGATGTCTTTCTTTCTTCAATCGAAAAGAAATTAAGGTTTTTGATGAAAACATTCCAGGATTTTTCTCCATATAATGGACTTCAATGGGAACCAAACAGTTCAAGGTCCAAATGAGAGTTTCAGTGCAGCTTCAAAGGGCTTTAAACGATTCCAGACGATGAATAAGGGTCTTATCTAGCGAAACGATTGGCTCTGTTCTGTGATGCGCGTTCGTGACTCTCCAGTTCGAACTCGTTCATCAAAATGAACGAATCTTTTTCCAAATCAATTTGTTCATTTCGTGCGTTGAATCCACTAAATAACACGAAAAAAGATTCCTTCATTTTGATAAACGAGTTCGAACAGGAGAGTCACGATCGCGCATCACAGAACAGAGCAAGGCGAACATTTGCGCTTATAAAACTTAAACTTTGGTATTTTTTTATTAAATGAGGGATCGTTTCACTTGATAAGACCCTTATTCGTCATCTGGAATCATTTACAGAACAGTTTGCACTGAAACTGTCTTTTGGCCCTTGACCCGTTTGGTTCCCACTGAAGTCCATTATATGGAAACAAATCCTGGAAGGTTTTCATCAAAAACCTTAATTTCTTTTTGACTGAAGAAAGAATGACATGGACATCTTGGGTGATATGGGGGTGAGTAAATTATCAGCAAAAGTTTTTTTTTTAAAGTGAACTACTCCTTTAAGGGTTTTTAAGTGGCTAAAGCTGAAAATAAGCCATAGTATAGAGGTAATAGTCTTACCAACCACCACCGATGAGCTCTATGCACTGGAGGAAATATTCTGCTATCTCTAACATACAGTACATTGAAAGAAGTGAAATTGAATTCTAGATAGAGGCCAAAAGGACTGTTAGGTGTCCATATTTCATTTTCACAGCCATGGGTTCTCCAATTTCGGCCCACTTGTGTCTCACGTTTCTAGTGAGTAATGACAAAGGTTAAAGGTGACTGGCTGTTTCCTGTGAAAATGTGATGTTTGGAAAATCAGATCTTGACAAGCTGGATGTTTTTCCAAAAAAAAAAAAAAAACAACATGAAATAAAAGAAAAACAACTGTATAGTGAATACGTGAAAGTTATTTACAACCGTTGCCCAAAAACGCTTGTGAAAGCCTGGATAACAAATACAAGCTGTTATTTAGATGAATGCGGAATTTCTGTTTTATCGTCACTCGACTTCTTGAGAATATGCAATGGTGTGCATCTGTGAGAAATTCCTTGGAAAAAAAGAGAGAATGGTTTTAGGGTTTATCAGAAGTCCCCCTCCCTGTGTGAGCAAAGTCATCCTGGCATATCACAAGTCACGCAAGAAAAGAGAGAAAAGAGAGAGAGAGAGAAAAAAAAGCAGATCGCCTCCCATTGATCTCCAACCACCGTTGATTCCTGCTTCATGAGAGAGTTTTCAGGGAAAGCTGTCCACCGCACTCAGGCGTGTAAGGAGACGATGGCAAATTGATGCTCCTTGCTGCGAGCATCGCTTAGACCCTCAGATGCATTTTATGTGTAGAAGGCCTGTTTTCTCTTGTTTACCAAAAGCTGTTCTCCCAGAGTGGATAACAACCCTGAAATAATATGACTCTCAGCTGACGCACGGGCCACACGGCGAGCGCATGGAGATGATACTCATTACCGCTTTGGCTCACAACAGAAAAAACAGGCACAATGCTCAATTCTCCACCAATGTCTTTAATAAAACTATAATAGCATATGTGGATCGAACAGAGTTAAAGACAGCAGAGATATAAATGGATATGGCATTTATTGCAGTATATAATTACAGATTATATAATTCACCAAAAAAGGCAGAATTCAAGGTTTCCACACTTTCCAACTGTAATGAATTTACAAGATTTTTCCATGGATTTTTCAGTCATTTGACGACTGGATATGGATTTATTAGAAGTCACAGAATTAGTCCAACATTTACATTAGAACTGAGCATAACTAGAAAAATGTACATTAGAAATTAGTTTTGATTTTTAAGATGTATTCATTTACATGACTTTTGCTGGACACACTTTTGATTTCACTGATTATTTCAGGTCTTTCTCTTAGTATGTGGAACTCGCTATCTATATATATATATATGTATATATATATATATATATATATATATATATAAATGGCACATAGGGATTTCCACATACACAACAAGATTTTGGTCAATGATTTTATGACTTGACAAGCACAGTATTTCCTGTTAAAACAGAAAGTAGTGGAACATATCAAATGGCTTGTGGTTTGTTTTTGTTTTTTTTAAATAGACTACAGATGAATCATCTATATTGTGGTCTGTTTTCCTAGAGGATAAAGTCTGTCAAATTTAAATGTTTATAATGTTAAAAATGAAAACATTTAGGAAAAGCAATGTATGACATTAAACACTGAATGAAAACCCCAAATGCCATTTTGATTGAAGTCTTTAAAGTCCACCTGTAGTATAATTTAATAATAATTTAATCCCTTAAAACTCATCTTTGATCACCAAATTACATATTTAAACGTTTTTTCATTGGAAAAAAAGGTATCTGTGCCTTAAAATAACTTGAATTTTACTCTATACCCTTGCTTCATTTAGTACACGAGGTTCTATGAATGTAGAATATAGGCAAATTAGCTCCGCCTCCACTCACTCACACCAGCTCAAAGCCGGTTCCTTGTTACATCATACCTCCGGGGTTCCCTTTATGTATTCATGGATGTGTGCTCTTCAAAAATGGCATTTGACTGTTGTCACGCTTAAATATATACAATGAAAGGTGTATATATATTTAAATGGAATGAATGAAATAGATTGCACTGCATGCTAGCTTGCTTATTTTGCTCAAGAGCATGATCTAAGGCCACTTGTCAGACTAATAAGAAACTATTCTTCTAACCAAAAGTCAAGAGCTGTACTTCCAACCAAACATATTTAATGCTGTTTGCACTTGTTTTCGGGACACTCTGAATCATTGAACTATGGTGGTAACGATGGAATTTGCATCAGAAACACAGCCCATATCTACCTTATTATCTCACACAGTGAAAGCCCTTACCATACGAGCAGCAGCGCTTTCCGCACTAAAACGTCTGGCAGTAACATACACAACAGGCTACAAATGCACTTTATAATGACCAAGGTAATCTACCAAGAGCAGTGCAAATTAGCGTCTGCTTTAAAGGAGTAGTTCACTTTAAAAAAAAAAGTTTGCTGATAATTTACTCACCCCCAAGTCATCCAAGATGTCCATGTGTTTCTTTCTTCAGTCGAAAATAAATTAAGGTTTTTGATGAAAACATTCCAGCATTTTTCTCCATATAATGGACTTCAATGGAAACCAAACGGTTCAAGGTCCAAAAGAGTTTCAGTGCAGCTTCAAAGGGCTTTAAACGACACCAGACCACGAATAAGTGTCTTATAGTGAAACGATCAGTCATTTAAAAAATAAATTAAAAAGTTTAAGTTTTCAACAAAATGAACAAATCTTTTTTCGTTGAAAGAATGAAATGACTCGAAAAAAGATTTGTTCATTTTGATGAACGAGTTCCACCAGGAGAGTCACAAACATCTTGGATGTCATAGGGGTGAGTAAATTATCCACAAAAGTTTTATTAAAAGTGAACTACTCCTTTAAGACGTGCATTTTTTTCGCCGTAAATGGCGCAAAAAAACAGTAAATTGACACTGATTCATTTAAATACTCTCCTCCCATAAATGTTGCGTCTGAAAGAGAAACTCCAACAAACACATATGCAATAAGTTCAGCCCAAAAATAACCATTGCAGTGCTAACCAATACTGAGACAACACCAAAAGAGGGTTTGCACTGGCGTAAGTAAGCGGATCCAACATTGTGTCCCGAGAAGACAGTCTTCTATGAATCTTGGTCGTGCAATCAATGAAAGAGTTTTCATTCCCCTTTAGGTGACCTTAAGGAACAATTCAGGTATTTTCAAGCCAGCATGAACACTATAATCCTCGACAAGTGGGTGGGGGAAGTTCCCAGTGTTTTAGATGATACTGAGATTGCTTCTGTTTTTAATATGATGTCCCTTATGCTCTTTTAATATGCAATCTGGTTTTATCTTTTCAAACGTCTTGTGCACTCATTCATCCGCCGCAGACTCGTTACGGGTGATAGGAAGGGAACAGCAACAGTTGGCTCGGGTCCAGCGCCGGCCAAGGGGATTTAATAAATATGATCTTTCCCACTGTAATATTTCATTTCTCCTATCGTGCACGCCATCGCATGTGTGCGTCTCCATGTTCTCTCGCTGCATCACAAGTGAAGGTGCCCTTTAGAGAAGGACAGCAGAACCAAGTAAACACTCCCAAACTTGCTGCAGAAAGTAGGGCATGCTGAGATTTTTGTTTGTAGGGGTTTTTTATAGTACAGAGGAGTCGTTTCAATGAATGTCACTGGAGAAACATGGATTGCCTACTAATAATTAGAGTCAAAGGAGATGACTTTGTATACGCTCAAACATTATTACAGAGACGAACAGACTTCGGGCATATTAAATAACACTGACGGCACCATCAGTCAAAGTAGACATCAGAGATTGGAATCAATCCAGTTCATATGAAAACCATATGCAGCTGGCTCATCTACATATTCAAGCCTTGTCATTAATAATCGTATAACGCGCCTCATATGTGGCTGGATGCCTCCATGGCGATGCAATAGCGTCCTCGCAGCCAGGAAACGGAGTAGAACGACTTTTAAGAGAGAAGGGGGATGGGGAAATTGATAAGACGATGTGGAATCAGACAGATCTGAGGTCTCGTGGGACAAATCAGGACCAAGATGAATATGGATTTCCATTAGGGAGTGAGACGCCTTCTATCCAGGTGATTTGTTCTGAAATATCTGCAAGTGAATCTCCTCCACTTCCATGTTTCCGGCTCCTTCACAGAAGTCATTTGCGAGATTTTCTTTTCCGTTTTTTTTTTTTTTTTTTGTGCCCCAGGCGACGTTGAAAATTAAAATGCAGTTGAGTGAAGTGGCAACTAGCAATCACCTCATTTTTTCTCCGCACCTCTCGCTATCTCATGCGATTCTACGCCTCTTTTTTATCGGGGATAGGAGGGAAAAACAGATAAAGCAAAAAAACGTATCCAAGAGAGCGGGGAGACTGTTGAAGCATCAGTTATGACCTGGTGCTAATGATCTCTCATCAAAGCCAGAGTAAGATACACGCTTATGAGCACGCGTGGTGTGTGCCTGCAGCAAGAATCACCAATGAGCCGATAATGAAGCTCTGCGTATCAGTCTCCTCTCTCTCCAGAGGACTTGATGTGAGCGTGACACACGCACATCATGGAAATTCCTGAAAATAGCTCAGGATACCGGTGTTTTCTTCACATGGTGATGGATTGTCAGGAAACAGTGGCATTTGAGGTATTTCTGATCCCAAATATCATGAATTACAAATCTGCCACCAGACAAACAACCTCACATGCTTGTTGCGATATTCTAGAGACAAGTCTGAGCCGGTCCTCTCCCAGAGACGGTATACATGAGCCCTATACGGATCCTGACAGATTACACATACCTCTCTAAACATCAGTGTCTCATTTCATAGGCCTTCACTAAGTCAGCAATCTCAGTACTGTGCCAAGTTTGTCTTGATGGCAAAATAGTACAGTAATTTGTTCCCTCAGGTTTGTTGTTTACTATGGAAATAATTTATTTAGCCCTATTTGGGTGGGATTAGTGTTATGTAGGGAGATGGGGTGATGTAATAACGACCAAAGCTTCTCTGTGATGTTAATCCCGTCCAAATTGGCCATGTCAGTTTTTTTTGTTTTTGTTTTTCATGACTTTTTCCTTTTCCAGTAAAGATTACGGTCTTTTACGGTTAATAAAATGTCTTGAAGAAGTAACCATCCAAAGACAAATCTGGTTAAAAAGCAGCTTGGGAATCTATGTGTACTCATACTTGGATGATAAATGGACATTGACTGAGAAGACACCAGAAAATGGCATGATGTCTTTAACTCTTTCCCCGCCAACGTTTTTATAGTTGCCAGCATTGTGATAATTTTCACTAAACTTCCATGCCCCAGAGATCAGACTGCAACCTCTGACATTTCTACTGCTGAACCTCCAAGCCTTTCAATCATCTGTTTCTTAGACACTCATAGGTCAAGCAGCTTTCCAGGAGAACAGGCTGAGGTCAAAAGTTTATCACAGGGAATCAAAAGTTCCATTCTGGCACCAAGACATCAATGGACAATGGCTGAAGATGTAGATACAGCATAAACAATATGGTCAGCCTCAATCATTGTTCAAAAGTAGCAATTCATTGTTGTTTTCAGTAGATTCTGTGCTGGTGTTCAGAGGGGATTGTAAATTGGATAAGAAGCCATTGATTTCATTTAAAGGACAAGTTCGGTGTATTACACTTAAAGCCCTACACTTAAAGGCTTAAAGTTTTGATCGTTTCTGATGAAATAGAGCGGTTAAGATTGAAATTTGGACTCATCCAGCTAGCCCGAGAGTTTTCGGTTTCTGTGGTTGCACCCCCTCACCTCCACAATGGTTGCATTGGTGCGCTGGTACAATCCTTCTTAAAACGCATTCAACTTTAGTTTACAAAGACGTGAAACTCACCGAACTGCACTGATAAGCTCACACAAAAATCGCTGCAAAAGATGCTTTCCAACTGGTGTTTTACCATTCGTTGTAAAACTGTGGACCTATTTTCCCAAACGCCTCATTCTTCCGTTGAGAGCTTGAATAATAGACACTCCAGCCCAGTTGGTGGCGATAATGCACCTTTGCCAATTGCAAGCAAACCACTGGCATTTCATTGAATGCACAGAAGAAGCAGAAGCATACAAACAACCCCATTTCCGTTTCTGGCGGCGGAGTAATACTGTACCTCACAGAACATCCAATACAAATCAATAGAGTTGGAAAAAAAATGATGATAAAACCTGTTGGAAAGCATCTTTTGCAGTTATTTTTGTGCAAGCTTATCAGTGAACACCCCAGACCCCTCGGTGAGTTTCACGTCTTTGAAAACTAAAGTTTAATGCGTTTTAGGAAGAATTGTCTTATCACAGAAACTGAAAACTCTCGGGACAGCAGCATGCGTCCAAATTTCAATCTTAATTGTTCTATTTCATCAGAAACGATCTTAACAGGGCTTTAAATGTAAAATACCGAACGTGTCCTTTAAAGGGATAGTTCACTTTGAAATTATTTTTTGATATGTTTTAGCTTACCTCAAGGGCATCCAAGATGTAGGTGTCGTTGTTTCCACAGTATTTTCAATTTTGACATTTTTCAGTCAAACCTACATGTAAGTACACATTGATGGCCTAACACACGAAACGAGCGGTTTGTGTGAGAAAACGAACAGTATTTATATCGTTTTTACCTCTTGTAATCATAGCCATGACAAAATGATCTGACGGCAAGGGCACTTCGGTCTGCGCATGCGCCGGAAGTGATCGCTTGCGCGGCTACGTCACTCTTTGTTTATACAGAGATTTCGGAAGTTTTATCTTTCACTAAACATATTTAGATATATACGGGAAACCGCTATGGAAGACGATTTCGGTATATCTAAATATGTTTAGTAAAAGGTAAAACTTCCGAAATCTCCGTGTAAATATTGAGTGACGTCACACGCAAGCGATCACTTCCGGCGTAACATTGAACTGATTCAGTTCGGTTCAGTTGGACATTTGCACAACTGATTCAGATCATTTGGACATCACTGTGATTACACAAGGTAAAAATTATATAAATACTGTTCGTTTTCTCACAAAAACCGCTCGTTTCGTGTCTTAGGCCATCAATGTGTACATACATTTACGAGTCATTAAATCATGTTTAATTTTGACTTCTCTGTGCATGCTTTTTGGTGGAACCCCTTAACCTCCAGTGTATGACTGATGTCAAAATTGAAAATAGCCTACTGTGGAAACAAAGACACCTACATCTTGGATGCCCTTGAGGTAAGCTAAAACATATCAAAAATTAATTTCAAAGTGAACTATCCCTTTAAGTTTAATATACCCTTCACATCACTGTAAGGTTTTACTGTTTCGGTGCAGCTTTCATGACCACTGGCATGCTTCAACACAACTGCTATCAAGAACATTTCATCCAGTCCTGGGCATGTGTCATATTTCAAACAGAGGCCCCATCATAAAACATTCCTCCTTGTAGTGGCTACCTGACTAACACATGGCGTGAGAAAGATAAGACATACATGTTTGACGTTAATAATTGCATGGCTGTATGTTCACAGTGGAGCATGACGACAATGACGCTCAGGAATGTTGGGAACATAGGTCATCATTCTCCATCTTTATGTCCATGTATCCAGAGAAAACAAGTGCTAAAGTAAACACTGACTGCATACGGTGATGAGAGCAGGTAAGCCACTGTTACATAAGGCACTTCTCATTTCTGCAGGATGTTGAGGGAGTTTGTCTTACCTGTCTTTTGCAGAGCACTCTAGAGAGGTACAAAAATGAAGGATGGATCTTTAAAGCCGTCAAACATGCTGCATGATGTGGCTCGTCTCCAACTTACAGTTTAGCGCAGGAGAGAAGCCACTACATAGGACATTTTTCCACAATTCTCACATTGCAAATGGAGTCCATTTGACTGAGAGTTTTGATGACAGGCAAGCATTTGAAAGCATTTGTCTGTCAGTTTTAACTCTGAAGGTATGTAGACTGAAGATAGTGTGGAGTTTTTCCTCCTTCACCTAGGGACTGAGCAAAATGTCATTTTTGATTGTCTACATTGCCTAAACACTGGCAGTGTGCAACACAATTAATTCTGATTGGGTTCATGAATGTTAATTAGCTGTTATCTGTGTTATAATCAGCGTCAAAAACACAAAGTGTATTATATTGTATGCGTATCAGACAGAATTGGCTGACAGAAACACAATGTCATAGTCAACATTAATAATTAATGAAGTAACAAAACTACCCTTACAAAATCTGTAGCAGTTATACAGTGGTACTCCATATATAGTGTGTGGTACATTACAACCCTTTTAAGAGGGTTTTGTTTTGCTCGGCTGGAACGTAAAAACCCAATCGTGTAACCCAAGCAAGAGACGGCTAACCGGTTGCACTAAGAGTGGACTGAACAAATGTGCAAGTGATAAGTAGTAATCCAATTATATCCAGTGTCCACTTACAAACAGTTAGGTCTACTGCTGTTACATCATCTTACATCACCTAATTAATATTCCTGATCTGTTGAGGTTTAAAATACACTTGAAGAACACCATTGTATTACAAGACCATGGTAACACTATGGAACTTTGTCTCAAATCAAGTCTCTAGTACAATTACCCAGCAATATACACCGAACTTGCCATTAAAGCCGTAGATATTTCACAAATTGATGTAAAATGTGTCAAATTTTTGTGTCACTAGTGCAGAGTTAGCAGAGGGGGGTGACTATTTTTACTTTTGCACTTCTGTCTACCCTCTGGCCCACAAGTAAGTCCCTTGTCAACCCGAAAAGCATTGACATGCATCCATTTGGCAGAATCTGTGAGCGTGTGTGTGTGTGCATACACACTCCCTTGCTCCCACGGCACCGCCTGGCACGCAAACACACTTCACATGTCTTTCCAAAGTGATCCTTCTGTTTTCTGACCGCCCCACGGAGGAGAGAGAGCCAGAGGAGGGGGAAGTGGGTGAGAAGGGGGGGTCTCACAAGCAAACACTAAAGGTTACTGCACTCATTCCCCATTAAATATCAAGGACAGCAGTAATTGCAGCACCCTGTTGTCAGGTTCCAGTGGCACGGTGGGCCATCTCATCCATCTGACCTTGGGAATGAGAGAAAATGGCTTCTCCTGTGATGAGGAACCATTCGGAACGAATGTTGGGACGCTGTATTGTGGTTAATTACCTTCGGTCTGCTGTGCCACTAATAACTGCCTTGTCAGAAATGGCCCTTGTTGCTGAATCTTATGGGATCAGCAGGTGATGGTTTTCTTTCAGGTTGTAACCTGTGGTACATGCGATGAGGTTTTCTGAGGACAGGTTGCAGCATAATTGGAGCAGGGGGAAGTTAACATAAGCAATCCCAAGCTTACATGGAAGACTAAAAGTGTAAAGATAAACTGTAAATGGTGGATCGACAGTGAACAAGAGGTGGCCCGAAAAAGAACAAGTGATGGCATGTAATTAGCACCATTCCTTTGCATTGGCCTCATCAGTAGGCAAGGACTTTGCTTGTGCCGACACAAGAGTGCAAATCGTTGCTAGGCCAGAGTGGGAGTTGCTCTCTGTTCAAATATAGTGCCCTGGTGTGCCAGCAGAGGAATGTGTCTGGTCTCTGGTTTGGTAGGGCAAGGGACAGAGTTAAATTCCAGGATTAGCGGGAATTGATGGGAATGCTAACTGAGCTGGCCAGCTGCAGTAACCAGGGCCAAGGTTCGTCCCTGGCTTATCGTGTCACTGGCTGATAGTGCGAGAGGAAGCTCAGACCCCTGGCATGAAAACCTCAACGCTCTCCCAGCCCCACTGACCCAGATTTTCGCACCTCCACTCAGAAAGTCCCAGAGAGCTGCTTCATTGAGCTTGGCCTGGGCCGCTAATTAAGTCACACAAGGGAAACCATACCAAAGCTAGTACTGCGTCAAGTCTTTGTCAGAAAATGCCATCAGTAGTCCATCTGAAGTTTAAAAGTATTGCTTGCACAGTAAAGCAATGACATCTTCAGCAAAGTGATAGAATGGCCAAATTGTCAGATGTCCAACATGACATCAAGACTTTTGTCAAGTGGCGTGTTATCTATACGCATTTTGAGCTATGCGCGTGTATTTCTACGCCGTTAAATGTCTGAGTGATTCTGCGTGTATGTACACGCCGTTAAATGTCTGAGCGAAACTAAGCAAATGTAGATCTACAACTGGGGAGCGATATTTTTTTTCCTAGGATGGTAGGGGAAGACTCATAAATGGCATTAAAGGGTTAGTTCACCCAAAAATGAAAATTAAGTCATTAATTACTCACCCCCATGCTGTACCAACCCCGTAAGACCTTCGTTCATCTTCGGAACACAAATAAAGATATTTTTGATTTAATCTGAGAGCTGGATCAGTCCTATATAGAGTGCCTAAGGGACTGGCTCTTGACGGCCCATAAAGTCATTAAAGAAAAGGTTTAAATATTCCATGTGCCTACAGCGGCTCAATTATACGTTTATCAAGCGACGAGACTACTTTTTGTGCGAAAAAAAACATAAATAACGACTTTATTCCACTATTCCATTACTTCCTTATGGGCGCATGCGCGAGAACTGAGACGAGGACGTTCTCATTCGTCTACTTCTTGTTACCGGCTGCTCACCGCTTAGGAGTTTTACCGCCCCCTACCGTATAAGATGATGTGCTGATATAGCTGGAAGCGCAAAACTTTCTGTTTACAAGCAGAGGAAGATGCGCGCTGTACATACGCTTTTCAATTAGCGTATTTTCCGCACTATAAGGTGCACTTAAAAGCCTTTAATCTTCTCAAAAAACGACAGTGTTCCTTATAATCCGGAGCGCCTTATATATGGATCATCATTTTATACGGCAGGTGGCGGTAAAACTCCTAAGCGGTGAGCAGCCGGTAACAAGAAGTAGACGAATGAGAACGTCCTCGTCTCAGTTCTCGCGCATGCGCCCATAAGGAAGTAATGGAATAGTGGAATAAAGTCGTTATTTATGTTTTTTTCGCACAAAAAGTAGTCTCGTCGCTTGATAAACTTATAATTGAGCCGCTGTAGGCACATGGAATATTTAAACCTTTTCTTTAATGATTTTATGGGCCGTCAAGAGCCAGTCCCTTAGGCACTCTATATAGGACTGATCCAGCTCTCAGATTCAATCAAAAATATCGTTATTTGTGTTCCGAAGATGAACGAAGGTCTTACGGGGTTGGAACAGCATGGGGGTGAGTAATTAATGCCTTAATTTTCATTTTTGGGTGAACTAACCCTTTAACCCCAGTGACGGGTAGGTTTAGGGACGGGGTTGGGGTAGGTTATATATACAGTAATGTAACGTTGAGTCAACGGCGTTCATAAACACGCTGAAAAGCGATTATGCGTGTTGATAGCACACCAAAAATGGAAATACGAATTGGCGTGTCATACACACGCCATTTCATGAGATCAGTCTGAGATGTCTGAAGTTCATACCTACTTTGAGGAAACCATGTCATCTCTTCAGCCGGAACACTTGCCTAAAACCCTTCGGATGTTTTCTGAACCACAAAGTCATTTCAGGTGACCGTAGAGGTTAACAACGAGTGGTTGATTCCTATTAGAACTCACCTGGGCACCTGTCTTTCAGAAATGATTTGTGCTGTTTTTTTCCTTGTTGTTTTCGAGCAGAAAAACTAGGCCTGCTGGGAAATGGAGTTTAATGTTCGCTATGTGTTTTCCTCTTTTTTTCCCTCTCTGAGGACAGCTGCGGCGTCTTCATCCATTAGCGCTTGGATGAGTGAGGTGTGCGGCGCTGTGTTGACACACTCGGCTTCCTTTCCGGCCTGCTTGATAGGAAGCCGTGTCTGGCAGCTCTCTAGGGCATAGGCGATAGTCTCCAGCAGTCTCCTGTCTGCCACTCATCATAGCTAGAGCTCTGTCACAGTAAGCTGTCAGTACCATGAGCGATGAGGACTGGTAAAGTGTATCCAGAATGAAAATAGTTTTTGCGCTCAATGTCGGTCAACTAGCCGTCAAGATTTATTTATTGTAAACTTACATGTGACCCCTGTGATGTGTCACATCAAAATAGAGATTTTTTTCCTTCCTTAGATGTAAGCTTTTTGGCTTCTTCACATTACTTGAGGCTGAAAAACAAAACACACTAAATGCACAATGAGTACAATTTATTATATGAATGAAATCTAGGAGCACTATCCTTATTGTAAGTTGTTTTGTGTTTTAAAGTGCTATGTTTTAGTATGTTTGCAAACTGCTATTATTACTGGTACTTGCTATGGAAATACTCATATTTAGTGTAAATAGCATATTACTAAGAAGACACTGCTATGTTGAGATAGTGTAAATAGCATATTTCGCTATTTGCACTTAGGGTTAGGGTGTTCCATAACTTAGGTTAGGGTCATCACATACTGTACCATTTGTCTTACTAACATGTGATTTGACATATTTTGGTTTTGTGGATAATAAAAATAGCAATAAAGCTCATAGACATCCAGAGGGAACAGAATCATAACTAGGGACCAGAATACCAGATAATATCCACCCTGTAAAAACTCATTGCATTGCAAGGAGGTAGCATCAACCAAAAATTAAATAATATAATATAATATCTGTAAGTTTGGCATAATTTAATTGTAGTGCATCAATAGAGTAGCTCCTTATGCCTGGTTCGAATTACCCTTTTTTTTTTTTTTTTAAACGTGACGATAGAAGTGACGATAGTCACTGTGTCAGATTACGCGATTTTGATTCTTAAAATCTTGTCTCGTGGACAAGACACATGTCAGACTACACGTTGCATCCTGACCAGTCATCGCATGCCATCTTTAACATCATCGAGAAGGCAAAACTAGTAGCGAGTGACTTCCGGAAACGTAAACAAACAATGGCTGAAGCGGTGAGTGTTGTATTGGCTGTCATGTGTTCAGAAAAAAGTAAAAAAATTAAAGAAAACCCGACAATGGACACGTTCCTGGATTACTCGGCATTGCCTTTTCAGCGTGAGAAATACACGATGTGGCGTGTGAGTGTGTGAATTGGTTGAATTGCGTGTCTCACGGCCATTGCGCGAGACTTGAGAACCCTGCTCGAAGAGGACAGTATGGGATGTCAATCCTCCAAAGAGAACTTGAGGTAAAATATTGTTTTCTTATATATTTTTACTTTTAGTTTTAACGTTAGCACCATCGTCTCTCTTTCGTTTCGCCATTTTTGAAAGTTGTGTACGGAAAAGCTCTGTGCTCCTATTGGTCAACCTCACACATGTGACGGAACCGTCGTGGACGACCGTTAAAAAATAAAACATGCTAGTCTTTTTGTCGTGATGTCGTGAACCATCGCAGACGCGACATAGGTTGTCGCCCACTATGACACACTGTACGAGATGATACGATCGAATCTTGCGTCGTTTACGAATCCCCACGACACCCTACGTCATACGGATCGTGCCAAAATCGGGCTTAAATCGTGTAATCTGAACCGGGCATTAACCAGACCAATCTCATGAAAGTGCATTACAATGCAATATTTCTCGTGCCATATATATGGCAAAAATAGTTTTTGCGTCTATATGATATGAAGTTTACACGTGCATATGATACGCACTTTATGGCGTGTAATACGCACGCACTCCCCACCCCCTTCGCCCCTAAACCTACCCAAGGGGTTATAAATGGCACGAGAAATGACCCTTCTCCATTTAATTTGCTTTCTTTCCTGATCGCTTGCAAGTGCATTCAACAGTACTCGTCCGTAAAGTATTACACGAAAGTGATGTATAGTAGAGTGTGATGAAATCCGAACAGAAGTTGTCAAAAGAGACACATTCTGCATGCATCTCTGCTGACAACTTCTGATTGAATCACTTGGAAATGGAGCTTCACTCCCTCTCGCTCGATTTACGGGATATTGTACATAATTTGTTGGCGTCAGGGAGTTGCTTTCAATATGCGAGGCGTTCCCGGACCTTTCGGGAGAACTGGGATGTCTGAGATTCTTTTAGGTGGACTCTTTTGGACGCTAGAACTACCATCTTAAAAAAAAAAAAAACAATCAGAAAACCTAACAGTACAAACCACACAGCACAACCAATCCAACAGTCCAACCAATATTTGTGCATTATATTTAAGAAGGGTAAACAAAGGAAATAACAAAGAGATGCATCCCCAACATGATGCCAATTTAATTTACTGTCATATGAAAGCTGACCCTTTCCTTGTGACCCAGCTATGCTGTGTGTTAAGCTAACAGTCTGTTTTATATCTGTGCTCCTGGTTCCTGAGGGGTTGTGTCTGGGTGATGGCACGCATCATGCCTCATTTCCTGGAGAATGCAGGACACAGGGCTCGCAGCACTGCAGGCTGGTCATGAGATATGGGTTAGTCATTCTCAGGTGTTTACACAGAGAAACAGAGGAAGAGAGAAGAGCTAATGCTACTCGCATTTCACTGAGGAATGGGGAGATTTGAAATGGCCTTGCCAAACTTTTGATCGTTTACGATGCTTGTAGCATTTGTGGCCATACTTTGTGAGGCAAAATGATTTTAAATAATGCAGTTTTACTAGACTGCAATTGCAAAGACAATTATGGGATCCGAATGAAACGCCTCATTTGCTCTGTTTGACTTTTTCAAAGGATTCTAGAGCGATGAGTTATGATATACAGTCTACTTCTGCTGTTTTACACAGTCTTGCGGTAGTTTATACTACTATTTTACTAGCTATGTCTTTGCCAACCCTCTATAAAACGCACTGTTAAACATGTTTCTATTAAATGGACACCAGCTCATTCAGTCTCAGGTGAGTCAACAGTCACACCTGACTCCCCAGCCAATGGGAACACGCACAGGTGTTTGCAAAACAACTCTGATCCGTCTCTGAGTGTGCTGACCCGGCCAAGGTAAAACAATCCGGTGAGAGAATGCCTTACTCATGGGAAAATGACATAACCAGTGTGATGGGAAGTTGGGAGCAGCGCATTAAAAAAGCCGATGACACATTGCTCAAACATATGATATCATAGTCTAAAGTCCATGAAAGGTTGATGTCATATTGGTTGATTTGAATGTGCAAACCGAAAACCAAGTCAACATGTGCTTAAAGTTGGAGGAAACCTACAATCATGACTGTGTGATAACCACAGACCTCACGTAAAGGTTGAATGGTGAAACCAAACTTGACACATTTTTTACCACACCAACATAGGAAACACTTTTAAGGGGTGCAGATAAGAGAATTAATAAGTGTCAGTTTCAACTTTTCACAAAAAGAAAGATCTGCATGATTCGTTCACAAATCAGGCTGAACTGGTTTTTGAGTTCAACTCACTGATTCAATGATCCAGAGACATTGCTTAACGGCTCACTGGACCTCAATTAGGGTGACCGTGCGAGACAGTCCCAAACTTCCCTGAAATTGCAATACTATAATAAAAAATATATTAAATACTAAAAATGTTTTTGGCGGTTAACCTCTTAACTGTCACCCCCCTTTTTTTAATAGACATGCAAATTTCGAACTTAAATGGTTGTAATTCAAGAATGCTTTGGAATATAGACGTACGATTGGTCTCGTTTTAAAGAAGACACTTGGCAGATTTTTGTCGAAGTGAAATAAATTAAGAAAGTGAAACAGAAAAAAGTTATAGAAGTTTGAGTTTATGGAAATGTACAATGCAAAAAAAAAGATTCATATTTTATATCAAATATATATTTTCAAAACCTGGGCTACTCTAAAACTGCAGAAAAATCAAAGCCAAAAATCTAAACAAGTTGTGTTTAAAATTTTAGGTTGATATCTCAAAAAACGAGCTTTCTGTGAGATTTTGTTTGGATGCAGTACCGAACGCTTCCACTAGGGCACAACCACCCTCCATTACTGCCCATATAAGGGCGCCCCCATTTCCATTTGTGTTTTGAGTGATCTTATTATTTTCACAATTTTCATACAATTTATGGAGATCCTATTCAGAAGTAGTAGGGAAGTTTGGCAGATTTTGATATGAATTCAACCTCTAAGAAACATACAAAGTACACACATGCACATTATAGCTTATTGCCACATCACAAATGGTGAATTTATTATTTTTTCGTAATATTTAAAACATTTTCAGACCTTTTTTTTCTAAAATAATTGAATGCATGCAATCTTTTGAACTCTTTTGACTCAAAACAGAGGTTTCTACCTTTTTTCATGATTTTTCATGTTCATTGCTATTTCAAAATAAAGGTCTGAACACGATTTATGAGTATTAAAATATTCTTGTTGCAAATTGATAAATTACAGCTCCTGTGTAATTTATTTTGAAAATCAGTCACCAAATATGAAAACTAGAGATTGTAAGCTTTCAAATGATGGTTTGTCAATAAGGTCTTTTCTAAGATATTATTGTTTTAAAAAATATAATGGCAAGCGTCCCTGTGGGACGTGACAGTTAAGGGGTTAAAAAGCCATTGTCACAGCCATCTAGCTAGAGTTGGAGCGGGGAAAATAACCGTATTGAGTTTTTTCCCCCCGCTGCGACGACTGGATGGAGCAAAGGAATCAGTGGACCTCAAGAACATCAAACCTGCCACATCCAACAAAAACAATACAGTTAGATGCACTAAATCCGGTAAAACTCATTTAATGTCTGCATAGTCTAATAAAGGAAAATAAAGTTGCTATTATGGAAATTTATTTAAAATATGATTTTTACTATTTGCTTAGACTGAATATAGGTTCTGTGGAGTAAATAGGCTACATTTTAACTCTCAAACCTGCATGGGAAGTATAATGCGGTCACAACTAAACAAAGCTTATTGACTATTCAAAACATTCTCATCCAATGTGATGGTAAATAAGCTTTCCAAACAATGTAAATCAATATTTACATAGAATAATAGAATAAAATTTACTTCTCACACATGTTGCCCGTATTTGTCACGCAAAATCACATGTACTGTGTGGTCACCCTAACCTAAATAGTCTCACATTTCAGGCTGTTTCTCACACAAAACTATTGTATGACTTCTGAAAACATGGAATATAGTACAAGATTTAGTCCTCATTCATTGTAATTGATTCTATTTTTAGTGGGGCAAACTATTTCTGTAAAAATGTGGATAGTATCAGATCCAGCCAAAAACAAGCCCTGCAAGAAGCAGCCTGAGTTTCATTCTTATTATTTTAAAGAGAAAGTACCATCCTGTCCTAATAGGGCGAGACAAGCTGTGCTAGTCATAGCGAAAGTATCAAAAAGAAACTTTCCTTGATTAGAAAGCCCCGTGAGAGTACATTCATGGAGTTGGTTACTTAGTATTCACTATTTCATCCGCTCTATGTGTACTCACTGTTGCTATTGTTACCATGACAAAGGGCCTCAAAATCCCTTTTGAATGTCTTATCATGATTGGTTAAATTACTGGCCATGTTAATACAAATCCAACTCGCTCCAAAATCTCATTTTCATTCTGTTTCCTGTCATTATTCCTAATTCTGCCTCACTCTGTGGATTCGGAAGCCACGTTGCCATGGTGACGGAATTATTAATTTGCCTATTTCACCCATCCGAAACTGAGTGAATGCACATGAGCAGTACATCGAACAGATAAGATGAGTGTGTGTTATTGCGATGAATTTACAAAATGTGATAATGTGCTTGTAAAAAAAAATAGGGCCTACTAATGAGGCAAAAAGAGTCTGATTGTGGATGATGAGTCTGTTTAATCTTTTCTCTCAGACATGCTTCGTCACGGGTTGCTGGATTCAGCGCACACACATTCCTGAATTACATTATAATGAGCATGTGTGTGGAATATGCTATCATAGGGGCAGGGCTACCTGTTTAACTGACTAATACCATCTCTTACAATGCTGGATAATAATGTGAATAATGTTCCGTATTATTGCACACATGCCCATTGTAATGTAGTTCAGGAATGTGTGTGCAAGATCCAACAACCCTTGACGAAACATGTCTGGGAGAAAAGATTTAATAGACTTGTAATCTACACTCTTTTGGCCTCATTAGTTGGCCACTTTTAATTAGCACATTATCACACATTTTGTAAACCCATTATCACATTTTGTATGTTCATAATGGCACATACATACTATTTTTAAATAATAACACCGCAGTTTTCACCCCGGGCACTGTGAATTTGAACTGGGCTAGGAGGAAGAAACAAAGATTTGCTGCATCATTCAGGAAAGGACTCAGGGAAGGTTGGTTTTGAATTTACCAGCAAGCACGTGTGGGGTCTGTTGTGACAGACACTCCAGTGGTATACATTAGATGTGGAGCTGAGATAAGAGATAAGACGGGGAGACGCATTGTGTTGCAGAGAGAGGACCGTGGACCTCCTGGGCACTGACCTGACTGCCAGAGATCAGCGTCCCTGATGGGACGGACAGACTGGAAGAGGAGATGGGGGAGGGCGGCTGACCGGTCACTCCACCTTGTGAGGCTTGGCTCAGTATCAGATTTTAGTGGAGGACAAAAGAGATTTTCTTTTATGTGCCCCCATGAGTAGGACAGTAGGTGACCCACTGTTAATGTGCACAGAAAAACAACACAGTGAGTCAAGTCAGAGATGCTTTGGACATTAAAACCCCTCAATTGATATCCTCTTCATGCAATAAGGAGAAAAAAATAGATTTTTTTTATTTATTTTTTTCCTGAAGAAAGGTGGTTTTTGCTTTACAAACTCTATGGCGTGGCTATAGGCTCCTTCAAAGTACGGTTATGGGATTTTAATGTTCGCCTGATAGTCCACCAGGTGAAAATGGTAGCATACTTTAGGCTATAGTCTAATTTATGGCCGTAGTACAAATCCATTGGGTTAGTACAATTAAAAATGAGGTGTGGGAAACGCATTTTTTCACCACTTTTACAGACTGAATCGTAGGGTCTATCCGTGTCATTAATGGTCAATGTAACCCGATAGACGGTCTACTTCCCAACTCTCTAAAAGCATCATGCATTCATTCACCCAAGCCTTTAATCAGAGGGTTGGGCTTCTGTTTACACTTTGGACCAGATAAACGCCCACCCCCCCTTCTGAAAAAAAGAAAAAGGAAAGAGGCGATTTTCCCACAGAGTTTTGGCAACATAAAATACTTAACATTCCTTGTCGTGGAATAATGGTAGAAGCCTTTAGCATATCAAATCACAAGGGAAAACAACTAACCTCAACCACAGAATGTGAAACGATGACCATTCAACTGCCATTTAGATTGTCCATCACATTTAAGATCTTCCTCCAGAGTTACAATTACGTGAACCATCAATACTGCTTTAGTGCATTGGATAAGATTTGTAGATACCCTATTTTTAGATCTTAGTTAATTCAATATTTTATAGTGCAGTGCCAAACATTTGTGGAAGTGTCTGATATCAGAAACAAAAGAAATTGAATCTGAGAACTGATTGGGCTCAACATTGGGCTCATTTTTTTGTACATTTGGAGTGCTGTCAGTACAGACAAAAACGACAAAAAACAGGTTGCCTACACCGTGTTATCGTCTTTTTAAAATTCGCACCCTGTTGACTTCAATGGGGCATGTTCTAAATCTGCTTTTTGGGGAGTTGCACCACCTGACATTTCAAAACTTTGCCTTGTCATAAAACTAGCATTTAATCCAAGTTTGTGCACACACATTACAAGCAGTGACAGCCCGTTCTCATCCCAATGCGTCATATACTGACGCTTTTGCCAATGCGTATACATCCAACGCACATGGCACCCTTTAGCGTCAATATGAGATGCAGATATATATGGGCCAGAAGGCGCCTCCTAGTGGTCTAACCCTACCCCAGACCTAAACCTACCCATAACCGAAGCGTATTATACAACACTATCTCACGACCAATTCGTACGAATTCGACGCATGATTAAAAAGTGGCTAATTCGTACGACCTCACTCGTACAAATACGTACGATTTGTCTAAACCCACGTGATGGTTAGGTTTAGGGGTGGGGTAAGGGGTAGGTCATTCGTACGAATTCATACGAATTGGCCAACTCGTAAAATATGTACGATTTAGCAAAATCGTATTAATTCGTACAAGTGAGGTCGTATGAATTGTTACGAATTAGCCACTTTTTAATCATTCGTCGAATTCGTACGACTTGGTCGTGAGATCGGGTTGTATTATATTGATGCTAAAGGTTGCCATGTTGGATGTATACGCATGAGAATGCGTTGGCAGTGAGTAGTGAAAACACACATTTGATATTTTTTTTTTATATAAAATATTTTCTGTCATTTGATTGGGTGGAGCAGCTATCAATCTGTGTGGGTCAGTGCCACCCTGGCCCTTATATATCCTCACCATCGGATAGGACTGTATGCTTAAAGGAAACGCACTTTTTTGGGAAATAGGCTCATTTTACAACTCCCTCATGGTTAAACGTTTAAGTTTTACCGTTTTCTAATCCATTCAGCCGATCTTCTGATATTTAGAAGAATGTCAGTAACCAGACAGTTTCTGGTCTCATTGACAACCATAGTAAGAAAAAAATATACTATGGAAGTCAATGAGACCAGAAACTGTCTGGTTACTGATATTCTTCTAAATATCAGATATCGGCTGGATGGATTCGAAAACGGTGAAACCCAACTGTTTAACTCTGGGGGAGTTTTTTTTCCAAAAAAAATTGGAGTATCCCTTTAATATGCAAACACTTTATTTTGATGCTCCCAACAGACATTCTACTGACTACTGTATACGTAGCTTTGCAGCTCCATATCAACTTATTCTACTAAACTGAACCCTAACAGTCTACTAATATTTAGCATGTCTAAAGTAGACCATCGAAATAACATGTAACCAGAAAAGGCGTCATTGAAAATTGTGGAAAACGTTTTTAAATGATGCTGCAAGCAAATTATTAATCAAACTCAACGAAACAACTCTCAGCTCTGACAGCATATTAATGAGGATTAAATCAGAAACACTATTAAATACTCATAGGTCATGACACACGAAGCCACAGGATTAATTAGGGAACTTAATGGCCGAATAAAAACACATTCACAATCTTGGTTCATTTTATATTGACAAAAATATTACTAAATATAAATATTTGAATTGTTAATAAAAGGCTGGAATGCCCTCTGCAAGGTCATGTGCCAGCTTCACGGTGGCCCGTCAATACACACAGAGCTGAAGAGAGACACACACATCGTTTAATGCCACCCTTGGCTGAATTTCAATGAAGTGTCCGCGAGACTGAGCAAACAGAGACAGACCATGTGCAAAGACTAATGAAGCCAATGATCACTTTTGCGTCGCCAGGTACCGCATACAGTAAGACAATTCTGATTTATGACACGGTGCATTAGAAAGAGTATTGATTTCTCCTTGTGTCTCTCTCTCTCTCCTACTCTTTTACCGGCAAAGATTGATGTCACTGCATTGATTCCCAATCAATCAATTTATTTTCATTGTATTAATGCCTGAACAATTGCTCAATGTCCTTATGAAAAGCAATGCATCTCAATTACATGCACCTGGTAAAATAAATTGTTTAGGGACGATTCGCTGAATTACAAGTGCGTTTCCCAAGTTATCGGACGCTCAAATTGGAAATTGTCTATCGCCATACAAAATGCATTAAATAAGTCGGCGAGGGTCATGAACACCAAATTAACTGCCTATACTTGTGCTTTCATATGGCACATTAGACAAGGTGAGCCCAAATGCAGACACTCAATGTCTTTTGTTTGTAACCACCAACAAAACAGGCATTGATAGTATTGCTGTCACTTTGGGGACTCTGCGGAAAGAATGAACAGGTTTGGCACACGTCCAGTTTTCATAAAACACAGCTATTGGTGTGCGTTTCCTCGCTTCAGCAAATCCAATTGGAAATGCTTGGCCTGTTCCATGTCTGCGCTGTATTAAGGCTAATTAGTGTCTCAGTCTATTTGCATAGCGACTAGTTTCCGGCCATTCTCTGTCCGCTGACCCGTGCGAGCGGTATCAACTTTTCCTGAAAAGAACGGCCAATAATTGTTTTCGCACGCATCAAGGGATGGGTACTCGCGGGATAAATGGCCTTCTATATGGCACATCGCTTAGAAGGGAAAAAGAACAACCTGCAACAACTTACTGATCGTACTGACATTGATGTATTAAAATGGACCCTGTGCGTAATTGCTCTTTCCTGTGGCTACTGTGCAGGGAGGGTTGCATAATGATGATAGAGTTTAGAACCTTGCTAAAAGAGATAAAGTCTGCCAGGACCCACCGCAGAGTATTTTCAGGACACTTCCTTAATGAAACATCCCGCTGGATAATGCGCTCGGGCGATACGAATGGGGATGAAGAGACCGCCAAGTGGCGACTCTCCGTTGGGATTGTTTTGTTGTCGCACGACATCGATGCTATGTTGTCGCTTGGTTTATTGGTCGATGGGTATTGAGACTCCAAAGGTTGTCATACACTCCAATGCACACTGGGTACCGGGTCACATGACTCTCACTTCAGAGATTCTGTTTGGTCTCGGCTATGACAGCACAAACGTTCAGATCGGCTTAACACAGGGCGGTGTAAAGCATGACATTAAAACGCTCTGTTAAACCGCAACTCAATTTCAATGGGTTTAAAAGGACAGACGCTGAGGTCCGGAATGACAGACTGTCCTCAATGGCACTCTTTCAGTTCAAAAGCAGGCTGGACTAAGCCATTGTCCGCAATGTCTGACCTTTGGCAATGATTAACAGTTGCACCACTTCCCCTCTCTGACAAGCAGCTCAAAAATTCCTTGAAATGACTATCATAGCCAGGCTCTGCAGCTCCAAAGACAGCACCATATGACTGAATCAGATGCTACGAGTTACAAATATGGCCCCAGCTGAGAGCTACAATAGGGACTCAGTTCTCCAGAGGTTAGCACCAGACTATACTGTGGTGCTGGACAATGGCTCTCTGTTCTGGAAATGTTGTTTGTAACATCTCTACTGAACTCAAAGGATTGGGAGGCCAGATCAGCGTGTAAATTAACTTTACCCGCATGTCTTCTGCAAGCGATAAAAGCGATATCTCTCAATTTTCGAGCCATTCCAGAGGATTAAGTGATTACATTGAGAGTGAGTGAATCGCTAGTGTTGAAAAAGACAAACGATGGACTCAGTACAGGCTAAATCGGTTGTTTCATAAACAAATCGATCATCCAGATCTATTATCCATTCATTGAATGTGGAAAATACCCATGCACCAATGGATCTCATGCAAAACAAGAGATCTCACTATAGAGTAAAATCTGTGTGATGGTTATTAAATTTGCTTTACACTGAAAAACACCTTCAGTTTTTTTTTTTTTTTTTTTTTTTCAATTCAATGATTCACTTTGTAAAAAGCGACTAAACCAGGTTAAAGTGAATGAATCCCAACAAATTGCATGCCACGGTTATGTTTGGAATACCATACTATTATTACTTAAAGAGTATGCAGTGTGCAAGTTTACGGTATGCTTAGAATACTACTGTAATTTCCAAAATGTGCATTTTACAAAATACAGTATTCCACAATGCAATATGCTCCACTCTTCGTTTCAGTTGAACAATGATCATATCAATCACAGTTTAGTGTTTTAGTTAAGGTATTATCATAGTTTTTGAGCACTGTTTGACTCAAGTGTTTGTAAACTTGAAACCATTGGCATATTTTGCCTACAATCTAAAATAAATGCTTGGTTGTTTCAACCTAAATTTGGGTCAAATATGGACAAACCCAAATGTTGGGTTAAAAATGAACCTAACCTCAAATTTCACTTTAAACTGTAATTTTTCTAATTACATTTTTAACCCAACATTTGGGTTTGTCCATATTTTACCCAAATTTGGGTTGAAACAACCCAGCATTTTTTAGTGTACACTAAATAAGAAGTTATGTTAGGGCCGGGTAAACCAAACAGACAGATTAGGTTCATCAAATACCAGTTAGTCCAGAAAGACCACAAACAAGCTATAAAGAGTGGACACAAGTCAACGGGCAGTGCTGTCCTTACTAGGCTGTTAACTGACCAGAATGACCAAGTTCTTCACGTCTGAGTCATGCGCAATGTGACTAGCCAAATTTCACTCTTTTATACAGCAACATAAGTGCTTTCTATTTATTTTTATTTTATTTTCTTTCTATTTTATTTCTATTTTCTATTTAAGAGCTTTCGTTTATTGGATTATCCGATGTGTTCTCAAATGGAAAAGAAGTCAAACCAAATGTGTTATTTGTATGTACAAACAAAGTTATATGAACATGATTGACAGACAGTGTAACTATAAGTCTAGACATTTCAGAAATTCTTTTTAAAATAAGCCAACAATGCAGAGACATTTTATTGTAATCTCACTGATATCTATGAAGTAATAGGTACACTTTATTTGTGGTATTCAAAAAATGCTTGGAACTTCTCCAAAGCCACAGTTTTGTTTTGAAGTGGTTACTCTAGAGAGCTTAAAACAGGCAACGCGGAAAAGAACACTAAAGTTCTCAACCGATTGCACACAGCGCTCGCTCTGGCCAAACGAGTGCGTGTGTGATACACACTCCGTCGTCAAGAAACAGAAACGAGCTGGGCTCGAGCTCAGAGCCTTTATATACACTTCTAAAAATAACGTCCAATCAGCGCGCTGGACCTCACGGTTGAATAGAACCAATCACAGCGCACGGGGGGCGGACGTATTCCTGCGATTGGCTCTAAGTGATATCATTTGCGCCCGCGCAAGCTGCTAGCGTTTGATTGGACGCGCTGTGAGTCGACGTCACGTTGTCACGAGGGGGTAGGCAGGCTGCGAGGTTTGAATAGGGGAAGTTGACAGAGCACAGCGCTTTGCGTGAGTTCAGTGTTTGCAAATATAGAGTGATCTCAACAGACGGACTAGCGGACTCTGAGCAAAGCGACGGCTGCACCGCGTTGCTATTGCACGAAGAGGACGCTTTCTTGTTACACTTTATCTTGATTCAACAACATCTATATATTTTTTTGTCTTTTATCGCCTAATACTTGGGATTGCAATGGATGTTCTACCAATGTGCAGCATTTTTCAGGAACTTCAGATCGTTCATGACACTGGCTATTTCTCTGCATTGCCATCGCTTGAAGAATACTGGCAACAGGTAACAATTTTAAAGTGATCTGGATAAAACTTCCGCTGCGATTGGCGAATGGGCAGCGTCTGGTTTGACTTCGCTGTCTTTAAACTGGAATCCGAAAGAGTTATTTACAATCCGCGAGGCGCTGCGCTCAATGAAACATTTGAACGTTCTAAGTGACGTATTTGATTCGGTTACATGGTCGCGCGGTTAAAGCTGTCAGTCAACTCGTATAGAATGTAGCTGTGCATCTACATTATGATATTCGCTTGTTTTGGAATACAAAGTTGTCGTTTTTTTTTTTACTTTTTTTTGAAGAGTCGCGATTTGTGAGTCTATATTGCTCAATAATCAGTAGCCTAATACGCGCCATTTAGTAAGGATAATAATTGCATCCTTTTCGCGTGCTTTAAACGTAGACTGGTTAATTTGACAGTCTGCAGCACATGTTCTGTCACATAACGGGGTTTATAGGAGGTGCGTATTAACTGTCATAGCAGGTTGTGTTGCTTGAGCCTGATATACTTGTGATTGAACAGTCGTGTGAATGTTTCTCATGAAATTGATCCAGGTAGTTTCCCCTCAGGCGTCTTTGGATTTTGGCATGGAGTCAGATATGAACGTATCTCAAGGCATTTAAATATGCGTTCTGCTTGCCTAATGTTTCCCAGCATAGACCGCTGACTGGATAGTTCAGCTGAAATGAAACACTGTCGTCATTTCCTCAACAATCACCATGTTCTTTCAAACCTGTATCACTATTTATCACTTTGAAAACAAAAAGAGATGTAAAGCTACTAGTGACTGACAGACCGCTTCAGTCACCATTCACTTTCATTGCATCTTTTCCCATACAACACAAGTGAATGGTGACTGAGACTGTTATTTTGCCTAACGTTTCGTAGAAACGGACTAACGTTGAATAAACGACAACTATCGCGTTATAAGTAAACAATTAGGTTGTTTTACCTGATTTTGAGTCTGTACAATCAGTAACATTAGATTTTTCAGGACAAATTTACGCGGTAAACATCATCGAGGATGTTCATAGCGTAAACCGCACAGCTAAATGGTGATGTTGAGTGGAAAAACACAGTTTTACGTCTTTACTGAATCACTTTTACACTCGAATGCAGTACGTTCACACTTAATACGGGTTAAAATGCTTTTAAAACGTGTCCAGATGTACGCTGAGGGACGTCAGGCTGTTTGAATGAGGAAACTCGACCGAGGAAGTTGTGTGGCTTCCTTAAAAGGACTCTGAAATGTGTTCATGACTCACTAGGGGATAAACTGTTCTAGAAAGACAATATACAGCCCTATTTATACTCTGATAACCAATTTATTGACTGTAATGTTTCTTTTCACATGACACACATGTACATATTTCTGTAGAAAGTGTGTGAAAGTGCAGGTGGGAGTGTGGTTAACCTACACTAACCCTTGGCAGTCAGCTGTGAAAGTTAGAGGAAGCTCCTGCACATTCTAACGTTGTGTTTTCTGTTTTGGATCAGACATGTTTGGAGCTGGAGAGATATTTGCAGAGCGAGCCGTACGTCTCTGCGTCTGACCTCAAGTTTGAGGGCCAGGAGGACCTTTGGAGCAAGCTCATCTTGGCTTGCGGAGATAAGGGAGATGGGAACGGCAACCTTCCCAAAGTCAAGGAAGAGGACAATCAGGACTGCCAAATATTAGAAACCAACAGCATGAATTCGGATGCCAGCAGTGAGGCGTCTGACAGCTCGGAGGAGCTCTCGCCCACTCACATCTTTACCTCCAACCCGCTGGGCTCGGTTCTGACGGAGTCGGCGCATCACTTGAGTTCCTCGATCATCAGCACGCCTCCGTCCTCCCCAGAAACCCCGCAGGAGCCCGGCGTCCCGCAGGTGTGGGGCTCCACGCAGACTGACTCGCACGTGCCGGCCAAGATCCGGCAAAACGGACTGGGGAAGGCCTCGGATAAGGCTTCGGCGGGAGGGGACGCCTCTCCGGACGGCAGGAGGAGAGTGCACAGGTGTCACTTCAACGGATGCCGGAAGGTTTACACAAAGAGTTCTCACTTGAAAGCACATCAGCGGACTCACACAGGTAAGAAACCTTTGCTTTTAGTTGTGACATTGCAGATAAAGAGGAACTTCCCACACTTTACTGAGGTTTCACGTCTCCTGTGAAGTTGTGTAATGGAGTTGAGTTCACACGGGCTGTCCTCGGCTGCAAGGCTAATGTCACTCTGTGAATATTTGCCTCGCATGACTGCACGCCTAAACGGTGACCTAATCTGTTTGGAATGTGGCCGTGGAGAGGAAGGAGGGGGGGATCGGATGGGGGAGGGGACGAAAAACCGGCCAGGGAGAAAACAACCTGCTCTACCAAAACAGTTTTGGTTTCGTCATGGGAAAGAACCAGGCTTTTGAATGGGGATCTGGGTGGCCCCTTTTTTTTAAAGGGCCCCGTCGCATTCAAAACAGTCCCTGTGTGACACGCATTGTTCTGCATGCTGTTTATGCATAGAGACAGACTTTTGGCATACCGTGCATTCCCGCAATCCTTGAGAGCTTGAGGGATCTTATTAAAAGTTTAGACCGTCTCGTAGCCTGATGCATAAACATGCATCCTGTTTACTGATGCATTCCGCATTCCTGTGAATAGTGACCGTTTTCCTGCTGAAACCTGGCAAAATGTACTGAAAGGTGTTTTTGTTTACAGGTGAGAAGCCGTACAGGTGTTCATGGGAAGGCTGCGAGTGGCGCTTCGCGAGGAGCGACGAGCTAACCCGACACTTCAGGAAGCACACCGGTGCAAAGCCATTTAAATGCAGTCACTGTGACAGGTACGTTCAGTTCTGTCTCGCTATCTCTCCCTGTGACGGTCTGTCTCTCTCGCCCGCGTGACGCGTGCATCAGTGAAATGCGACGGATTTCTGCATTCAGCATTGATCCCGTTTTATCGGTTCATCGATGGGAGTCGCCCCATTATGTTTGGGTTTTATCACTTAATTACCTAATCGCATTAAATGCTTGAAAGCGCAATAGTCACACCGTCGCAATACATTATTGATATCCTCTGCGTTTTATGACTAAACGCGCCTCTCCTGTTTGTCATCACTTCCTCTGTTAATCATTTCCCTCCCTGAGAGCTTTGTGCTTTGAACACAATTGTTTGCTCAACTTCCCTTTTTGCTTTGTTGTTGCTGTAGTTACTGGATGCGAAACTGTTCATAGTTCTCCCTTAAAACAAAACCATTCGATCAAGGCTTTGCTCATATCCAGGCCCACACTGAACCTGACAATGTTTGGTTTCATTTTATTTTAAATTCATGTATGATGTTGTCCCACACGGTACATATGTATGTGTATGTGTGTATACACTCAAAAAAAAAATGCAGGGTTGGTTTAACCCAATTTTGGGTCATATATGGACAATCTCAAACGTGTGGTTGAAATTTAATTTAAAAATGTAACCCAAGGGCTGGGTTTGTCCATATTTGACCCAAATTTGGGTTAAAACAACGCAGCATTAGGGCTGTCAAACGATTCATCACAATTAATCACATCCAAAATAAAAGTTTGTGTTTACATAATATATGTGGGTGCACTGTGTATAATTATTTTGTATATATATTAATACACACACATGCATGTATATTTAAGGAAAAAACAAATTATATATAAAATATTTATGTTTATATATAATATAAATTGTATTTAAATCTATATACAGTGTATATAATATGTATAATATATAATATACAAGCATGTGTGTGTATGTGTAAATATATATATATATATATATATATATATATATAATTATACAGTGCACCCACATATATTATGTAAACACATATATATATATATATATACACAAGTGTGTGTTGTGTGTGTGTGTATATATATATATATATATATATATAAAATTATACAGTGCACCCGCATATATTATGTAAACACAAACTTTTGTGTGTGTATAATGTGTGTGTGTGTGTATAATACAAAATTTGAAGTGGATCAAGACAAGACAAGAATGGGTATTGTTCAAAATTCATGTATAACTTTGATGAAAGGTTTTGATCGGCTTTAAATGTTGAGTACTGTATATAAAAAGGAATGTGTGTGTGTATATATATATATATATATATATATATATATGAAGCTACATGAAATTGTCAGGGAAAAGAATTTCATTACACATTCTTTAAAAAAAAAATGTTGATGGAAAAAACACTTATTGTAAAGTAATTATATCTATAGAAATACTTCGGATTTTTTTTTAAAGCTATAGTGTCACTCTATGACGGCTTTAAACTGAAATGATGGCATATGGTGAATGATGTATTTAAAAAAAATCTTTAAATTATTTTTAAATAAGCACCGAAAATCCAAATTCTTTCTGGTTCTACTTGTAACCAAGCTTTCCATTCATTAGCCTTCATGGCACCTATTCCAGTTTCACAAGTTCGCCTCAAGGGTCTCATCAGTGATGCAATGCACAGATCTCTAGCTTTCATCACACTTTATGGCTCCGGTGGCCCCTGCCTGACCTTGTTTTTCACCTTTTCTCTCTCCAGGTGTTTCTCCAGGTCGGACCACCTAGCCCTGCACATGAAGAGGCACCTCTGAGCGGGCCGTAGCTTCACGCTGGGGATATGTTGTGTCCAGACCAGCTTCCTGGTTGACCTGGCCCCACAAAAAATGCTGGGGGGGAGTGTGTTCCAGCCAAAGCATGCCATTTTGCACCATATCCTGTGCCTCCGTGAGCCCCGGGATAAAGGCGGACTGACTGGTTGTTGAAACGGAAAAGGAATGGACAAAATCACGTATGAAGAATCCGAAGAGAGGAGGATGATTTATTTAAAAAACAAACAAAAAAAAAATTTGTAAAAAAACAACAAAAAAAACAACGAGCGAATGAATGGTGTGTTGTATGGTGCATGATGTTTTGGGACAACTCCTGGACTATACACTGGTACTTTTAAAACAAATCCTAACGAAACCTGTTTGACGTGAGCGGATGAATGTCCCGTGTGCGAAGAAGGGTGGGAGGGGGGTACCAGTGTATCACTGTGGGCTGAATGGTGTCGGGAAACAAGTTCCATTTTTGTTTCCACACGGTATGCGAGAACGGCAAAGTCTGAATGAAGCCGCGAGACTGAGAACTCCTGCCAGACGCCCCCGGGCTCTTTCGCGAGATTGCGGAGGGGGCGAAGCGGCCATGGTTTCACCCCCTTCCCCCATCTAAAGGGGGGGCGGAAACTCGGTCCTGAATGAAAGTGGCTTTTTTTGGTGTTCGGTGCAGCTACTAAATGTGCAATGTGTTCGGTAGCTTGTTTTTTTGTTTTTTTTTGACAGGCTACAAAAGCTCATTTGTAGTCTGTTGTATAAGCTGTGTGCTTAGAGATGTAACACAATTATAACTTCACTATCATAAACAGGTGTTGCATGGTATTGGGGTTTGTACTTTTTTTTTTTTTTTTTTAAATTGGGACTGAAAATAGATTCCAATAAAGTGCAGCTAAACACAATTGGTTAAATGTTACAATATTGTACATAAACGCATCGATCATTCTTCACTCCAAATTCAATCAGTGACCATTTCATACTTCATCTTGAGGACTAAATTCTCTCTTTCTATCTCCATTTTACCTGACGTTAATGCACTGTTGGCCTTAATGGTGCCTTATGCAAGTGACCTTTCCGATTGGGGGTCACGAAATGTCTTGTATAAGTGATTGAAAAAGCTTTATTAAGGCTCTGTTTCACATGAACATGCACCTTTCCCATTTCCAAAGCCACTGTAACCAAGCCCTTGTAGATATCTTGTTATTCTTGAGCATGCGATTTCATTCTTTGTCCCTAATATTTGCCCTCACGTTTCTGGATGTCGTCAAATCTGCAATGTAGAGCACTTAAAAGTTACGGACTTGGTATCTACGGAATGCGCTTTTAGATCTGTGGAGCTGCGGAAAAGCTCTTAAAGTGGGAAAACGGGCCGTTGTATAACACAAGGCTTGAGCGTCTGTGGAATGCCAACTCCCCCCGTCCTCTGTATCCAAGAATAAAGAAAAAAACAAACAAAAAAAAACGCCTAAAGATTTATTGTAATTAGCAAGCTCCAGTCAGACAGGCCTTGCCTTGTACTGCCTCTCTGTAATGAATTGCTGAAGGCCCTGCCTGCTATAGACTGCTGACTCGGGCGGTTCGATATTGACCTGTCTGGATGCTGTTGTTTTAGTCCAGCGACAGTATTGTGGAAACAGTGCACAGCCATCCAGAAAGATAAAGATATATCGCACACCTTTTCAACATTTTACAATGGACATTCACGGACGCCGCGCGGAGAAAGCCGTCGTTTTGCCATTGGAAATGTAAACGCTAATGTTTTCAGGGACCAAACAATTGATTAAATTTATTGTACATAGTTATATGCTTTGAATTCTTTGAGTATTGTGCTTTTAGAAGTGCCATGCTCTGGTTGGATGAGCGATGGAGGTTTGACACTGTTGCATGTTGAGCAGCTTCGTAGAAACGGATCGTTTCAGGAGGAGAAATGTAACTTGAAGCAGCTTGTGCTGCCATTAAATCAGACCAGCCAGGGTTTTTTGTGGGCAAAGAACATTGTGTCTTTCCAACAGTGGCCAATATTAGTCAAGTGGTAATGGAGCCTTAATCAAGTTTTCCATTTGCTTGCTTCGACCGACACTTTCTATCACTTATGTTTTTTTTTTCTCTCACGAATCCCTCTTGTCTAAAGAATATTTGTACAAAAGAATAAAACCAGAAAAGTTAGGATGAAAAACAAAGAAAAAAAAAAAAAACTTTTCTAAGATTTTTATTTGTTTTGTTTTTTTTGCTTTATATGAATTTTATTTGAAATTGTTTTGCAAAATTGTTATATTTCTGTATGAATGTATTTTTTATTGGAATAATAAGAAATTCTTATCGGACAAGTTTGATTTGTTGTTTTGCTTCACTTTATTTCATTAATGTGTTTGCGAGACCAACTTCTAGCTAGTGATTTATAAATGATGTTTCATTACTACTGTGCTTTGCCGAGTATTTAACTTTGTTTTGGGGTGCAGACATGAAACATATCTTAAATTCAGCTTTAATAAGGAGTCAGACTTATGATTCCCTTGGTCAATAAAGCGGGTGGTAAATCCCATAGAAAAGTGAAGGGCTTTGGATTCAATTGGACCAGTAAGCAACCAATCAGAACACTTAACCCTAAAACCGTATTCATGTGGGCAAAATAGTTTTGATTTATTTTTTAAAAATACGGTACAAGACTTGGCTACTTTTCCTATGTGTGCCTCCTGAACACATATTTTTTGTGACTCAATTCTACAATGTTAAGTGGGTGAAAAAAAAACAAAAAACGCCTTAATCTTGTATTTGGGTCAAAAATGGGCACACATAGAAATGAATGGGGAAAACTGTCATTTAGAGCATTCTAAAATAAGCCGAAATAAGACACCAGGTGACCGCAAATTCACTTCATTTTTAGGTTTTAGCTCTAAGAACTTACTGGAATGATATTTTAATGTAGTTAAAAAAATAAAACATAAGAATAAGCATGATTTACATAAAAAATATGGTACTTTTTGAAATAAATAAATTCAAAAATGGATAGAAAAAAATGGAATTCAAAAAAAACCACCATAAATGGATAGACAAAACTTTATCGAAGACAGTGATATAACATTTATAATAAATAAAAATTAGGATCACACCTGAGTCCTCTGTGCCCACATTTGTCCACAATTATAGGATTAAGGGCTATAAAGTCAATACGGTTTGAGGGCTACACTGCACTAGCTTCGCAAATACGCCGAAATTTCAAGTAATTACTTCACGACCGCTATAGTACGAATGTAATCTGGAAGTACTACTGTATATTCGCCATGTTGACCAACCAGCTGCCAGTCACAAATCCTCTCCCATGGCCTCATGGGATAGTAACTTGTTAATCATAAGCACACTTTTGTCACATACTGTTTTTCGCCTACCATATAATAGGGAATGTGATTTCGGATGCAGCCTTTGACATTGTAATAGTAATGTTTTACACCAACAAGCACCACTAACACTTTCGTTTTCACTTTCCCTTTAACATTCTGTTGACTATAAAGTAACATTGCGCTTACATTAACTCTCATTAGAGTATTAGTGGAGTATTAGTAAACTGGTAGGGTTAGGGTTAGAATAAGTTGACGTGCAAACTCACTTAAAGTCAGTAGAATGTCTGTTGGAGGACCATCACAATAAAGAGTTAGCAGATATTAAAGGGATAGTTCACTTTGAAATTTAATTTTTCATATGTTTTATCTTACCTCAAGGGCATCCAAGATGTAGGTGTCTTTGTTTCCACAGTATTTTCAGTTGATATTTTTAGGTCAAACCGTTCTTGTCTATCAGTCATATAATGGAGGCATCACCACCTCAAGTCGAAATTAAACATGATTTAATGACTCGTAAATGTAAGTTTTGATGGCCTAAGACACGAAACGAGCGGTTTGTGTGAGAAAACGAACAGTATTTATATCGTTTTTACCTCATGCAACCACAGCCACGTCCAAGTGATCGGGCGTTAAAGAGGTAAAAACTATATAAATACTGTTCGTTTTCTCACACAAACCGCTCGTTTCTTGTCTTAGGCCATCAATGTGTACTTACATTTACGAGTCATTAAATCATGTTAATTTGGACTTCTCTGTGCATGCTCTTTGAGGTGGTGACCATAGACCTCCATTATATGACTGATAGACACAAACGGTTTGACCTAAAAATATCAAAATTGAAAATACTGTGGAAACAAAGACACCTACATCTTAGATGCCCTTGAGGTAAGATAAAACATATCAAAAAATAATTTCAAAGTGAACTATCCCTTTAAGCAGTCTAATACTAATATTATAATGAGAGTAAGTTGACACACAGGTGAAACGTTACTTATAGTCAACTGAATGAACCATCAAAATAAAGTGTTACCACATTTTCTTCAATCTTTAATATAATATAAACATGCAGTGGATTAAAAATACGTATCTTTTGAAATGATTCACAATTCACCTGATATCACAGTAGAAATGAGGATGTTAATTAATGGTGGTTGGTGCAACACTCGTTCTCATAGATTCCTGGCTCTCATTATATGTTGTGCACAAGTTGGTCTCAACACCCACTGGAGGGGTGTTACACAGGCTTGTCAAAATAGACGAATGTGTTCTCACAGAAAAACATTGCAAATTGCTGCCTTTGTGAATTGCTAAAGGGGGAAACATGCCCTGGGTGATTCCTGGCAGGTGGAGCGATGAAATGTTTTGCTATGGATTTGTTGGCTTTTCTAAACATTTAAAATGGCCATTTATCTGTTTACTTCTCGTCGTCGTGTTCCAGATGTATTTCACTCGTAATCACAATGTGATTTACGCACTTTTATAGTTGTGATTATTAATGATCGTTATAAAATTAACTGGATATAAATGAAGCGGTTCGGAGAATGGATGGGTCGATATAATAATGCTACTCGTTAAACAGTAGACAAGTAGATTACTGCTAATTCAAATCATTTTTAAAAACAATTTTGAGTGGTATCAAAGTCTGAGACCAAAAATAAAACTAAATATAACCTTTATTTGAAACTATTAGGAATATAGATATCTTTTTAGGGCTGTCAAACAATTAATCGCGATTAATCACATCCAAAATAAAAGTTTGTTTTTACATAATATATGTGCGTGCACTGTGTATAATTATTTTATATATACACTATAAATACACACACATGCTTGTATATATTTAAGAAATATTCTCATGTATATACTGTATAGAGTTATATAATATATAAATTAGGGCTGTCAAACGATTAATCGCGATTAATCGCATCCAAAATAAAAGTTTGTGTTTACATAATATATGTGGGTGCGCTGTGTATAACACACATGCATGTATATATTTAAGAAATATTTTCATGTATATACTGTATATAGATTTATATATAATTTATATTATATATAAATATAAATATTTATAAATATAAAAAAATATATATATAAATATAAAAACTTTTATTTTGGAAGCAATTAATCGCGATTAATTGTTTGACAGCCCTAATTGTGACGCTGTGCGGAGAAACAGAGCTGAGGCTGGGTCCAAACGCAGTGTAGCTTTATTAACCAACTTGAAACAAAACACAAGACTATAAGCAGGACTCGAGAAACTTGAAAGCACCAACGTAACACACATAAATTCAACAACCAACAAAGACAGGGCAGAAACACAGGGCTTAAATAATCAATGACAAACGAGCTAGACAAGATAACAAGGGGGCGTGAGAAATGAGAAACACCTGGGATAAATAATAGACGGGCAAAAACTAATAACGAAAACACACAAAACCACTACGTGACATAGCCTCCCCCCTATGGGCGGCTCCCGACGCCCATACAAACAACAAACAGTTCAGGAGGGCGGTGAAGCGGAGACAGTCTTGGGGGAGGGACGGAGGGCCAGGCCCGTGCAGGGGAACAGGACCAGGAGGTAGCCAAGGCGGGCCTGGGCCGCAGAGCATGGGCATACCAGACTGGGCCGGAGACCAAGGCGGAGCAGGACGAGGCGGAGGCCAGGGCGGAGCAGGACGAGGCGGAGGCCAGGGCGGAGCAGGACGAGGCGGAGGCCAGGGCGGAGCAGACTTTGGCGGAGCAGACTCAGACAGAGACGAGGGCGGAGCAGACACAGGTGCGGTCCAAGTCAGTGCCGCCTCCATGGCCCCCACAGAGTACCTACTGCCCCCCCCCAAAAAAATACTTGGGGAAATTCCCGGGAGGAACCTCTGGGTGGTGAACGGGTACAGGAAAGGCCTCCCGGAGCTTGAAGGGTGCAGGCAGAGCGAGGCGCAGAGGCGGGGCCGGCAGAGCGAGGAGTCTGGGCACGCTCACCGGGGCCTGGCGAACCAAACGAGTCCTCCTTCTCCTCCTCCTGCGGCGGCGCGTCACAGGGCTAGACACACTCGCTGGGCTGGACAACTCACTCACTTGAACTGGAGATGCAGCGCTCACTTGAGGAGATGCAGCGCTCACTTGAGAAGGAGATGCAGCGCTCACTTGAGGAGGAGATGCAGCGCTCACTTGAGGAGGAGATTCAGCGCTCACTTGAAGAGGAGATTCAGCGCTCACTTGAAGAGGAGATTCAGCGCTCACTTGAAGAGGAGATTCAGCGCTCACTTGAAGAGGAGATTCAGCGCTCACTTGAAGAGGAGATTCAGCGCTCACTTGAACTGGAGATTCATCCACTTGAACTGGAGATTCATCCACTTGAACTGAAGATTCACTCACTTGAACCGGAGATTCATCCACTTGAACAGGATCACTCACTTGAACTGAAGATTCACTCACTTGAACCGGAGACTCATCCACTTGAACTGGAGATTCATCCACTTGAACTGGAGATTCATCCACTTGAACTGGAGATTCATCCACTTGAACCGGAGATTCATCCACTTGAACAGGATCACTCACTTGAACTGAAGATTCACTCACTTGAACCGGAGACTCATCCACTTGAACTGGAGATTCACTCACATGAACCGGAGATTCCCTCGCGGGGCTCACGTGAATCGCGGGCTCGGCTGGGCTGACGTGAGTCGCGGGCTCGTCAATGCGCACGTGAAGCGCGGGCTCGTCGTGACTGACGTGAACCAGCGGTGAAGACGACGAGGGCTTCGCGGGTAAAGTACACTCGGCCGGTGTCGAGTAGAATAAGCGGGCAGTAGTGAAGAGGTCCTGCAAGGAACAAGCCCGAGCGACATACCCGTCAAGAGTCCAGTTGGCAAGGTCCCGCGGCATCCATCGAGCGATCTCATAATCCAGCCCATTCAGAAACAGGCCCATGAGCTGGATATCATCTAGCGCTCCCAGACTGCTAATGGACAGGAACTCCTTCGCGTACCTTTGGACAGACCGGCCCTCTTGCAAGACTGACGACAGGTATTCTGTCATAGCCCGGTTGCTGACGACTGCTGGACCCATATTGAGGTTGGTTGTTCTGTGACGCTGTGCGGAGAAACAGAGCTGAGGCTGGGTCCAAACGCAGTGTAGCTTTATTAACCAACTTGAAACAAAACACAAGACTATAAGCAGGACTCGAGAAACTTGAAAGCACCAACGTAACACACATAAATTCAACAACCAACAAAGACAGGGCAGAAACACAGGGCTTAAATAATCAATGACAAACGAGCTAGACAAGATAACAAGGGGGCGTGAGAAATGAGAAACACCTGGGATAAATAATAGACGGGCAAAAACTAATAACGAAAACACACAAAACCACTACGTGACATTAATATAAATATACATATTTTGTATATAAATAATATTTTTTTTTCTTAAGTATACATGCATCTGTGTGTATTTATACAAAATAATTATACACATTTATAATTATACATACGATTAATCGTTTGACAGCCCTACTTTTAACTATTAAAATGTAATTGCAAATACTATATTTGAATAAATATCAGTACTTGACCTGACATTGTTTTTACCAAAATTGATAATTGTTATCTAGCATAATCTCACAATGCTCCAAAGAGCATCTTGGTTTCAAAGGAAGAATTTAATGTGACTGTCGGTACAAAGTTCACATGAGTTTACAGTGCAATAAATAGTGCAAATATCTCGGATAAAAACATCATTTCCAGGTTTAAATTAAGAAAAGAAAAAAAAAGAAATTCTCATCTCTTCATTGCAGACTCCATTACCTGTCATTTCATCCAGACAGTTTATTTTCTTAAGACAAGTTTCGCAACATGCCGGTTCACCGAGGGTGAAGATCGTGGGAAACATGTTGCATTACATAACTCAATTACAGCCACGCCTCTGATAGAACAACAGTAGTTGTCCATGTTCCTTCCTACAACACAGAGAACTTGCTCATTATTCTGTGTCGCTTACAGACCCTAAAGTGGAAGCAATTACATGCAGCCTCGAAAAGTCACATGGTGACATCAATCCTTTAAAGGTCAAGTGCCCCCAAATCCATCATTAAATTTAACTGGAGGATCTTTGTGATGTTTAAAAGCGAAGATCAATGCTTCGAAAGATCCATATTTATGTACGCCATTGTTTAATATGCCTTTAATAGCCATAAAATTAGAAGGGCAGTTGAGGAACATGCTCGGAGAACCAAACGTTTGATGTGACGTATCAGTCGGGATGTGTGCGTGCTTTTAACCTGGGATACCCCTAATCCGGGATTACCAGATAAATTACACTATAGCATATGACACATACCCTGCCTTTATGTACATGTATGATCTTGCAGCTCAATGTGAATTTGTAGGTATTCATGTGCATTATGGTGTTTGGAATTAGGATAGTTCACCTAAAAATGAAAATTCCTTGGTCAGTTCCTCATTCCAAACCTGTAAGACTCAGTGAAACCCAAAAGAATAGGTTTTAAAAATCAATGAATGTCAATGGGGTCCAGACAAAAAAACAGTTCTTCAAAAAAATCCTCTTTAGTGTTTCGCAAAACAAAGAGGTCAAACAGGTTTGGAATGACATGAGGGTGAGTAAGTGATGACTGATTTTTTTGGCCCTTTTAACAATTTCATGGTTTATATTTTAGATGCCAATATGTTGATATTGCTCATATCCAACTAATATCTGTCCTAAAACATGCCAACATGTTGATATTGCTCAGATCCAGCTATCTGTCCTAAAACACTTTACAAATGAATACAAATGAGAGCACATCGCTGAAGTACCTTGAACTTTGCATGCAGAGCAAAGTCAGCAGTCTTACTGCATTTTGTGCTTTCTTGAAAGATTCCAAAGGCAATGTATTGTCGGGCGAGCTGAAATTTAAAGCAATGTCACGACATCAAAGGCTTCCGTTGCCAGTGGGTGAAAGTGTGAGACCGTCCGTGAGCTGTTTGAAGCCAATGGGGTTGAAGGAGAATATTCAAAGAAAGACACTGTAGCTTGGTTTAGAAAAAGGAATTATAATTAGTAGTACCTGAAAAGGCAAGCATCACTGTTACTACAGCTCACATTTGGTTAGTCATTCGAATAACTGGTGACTATCTATCTAGAGAAAGCTAATGTATTTTATTGATGTTTGCCTATTGACAACTGGCAGGGGGCTACTGCTGGAAATTAGCCGTAGAGGCTAAAGCTGCTCTTTTTCCTTCGAAAAGGGACTGTCCAAGTTATTATAAACTAATAAAATATCACTTTTGAAAAAACTTTTGCTGATAATTTACTCACCCCCATATCATCCAAGATGTACGTCTTTCTTTCCTCAGTCGAAAAAATTAAGATTTTGATGGAAACATCCCAGGATTTTTCTCCGTATTTGGACTTCACTGGGACCCAAACGGTTCAAGGTCCAAAAGACACTTTCAGTACAAACTGTTCAAAGGGCTCAAATGCTCGCCGTGCTCTGTTCTATGATGGGCATTTCGTGACTCTCCTGTTTGAACTCGTTCATCAAAATGAACAATTTTTTTTCCAAGTCAGTTGGTTCATTCAACGAACGAAACGAATGAATTGACTCATAAAAAGATTCATTCATTTTGATGAACAATGTTAAGTACCAATGTGCTAAATCATGTTATAAACATGCTAGCAATGTTGTAAATCCGGCTAACATGCTAAAACATGTTAACAATGTGTAAATTCATGCTAGCAACAAGCTAAAAAAAATGTAAGTGCTAAAATAAACATTATCAATGTGCTAAATCATGCTAGCAACATGGTAAAACATGTTAGTTATTTGTTAACCCATAGTATTAAATAATTCCTAAAACATAGCATTGTGGTAATTCATGCATGAAACATGTTAGCAACATGCTAAGACTTGTTAGCAAGGTGTTAAATCATGTTAGAAATGTGATAAAGCTTAGCATGCTAACAACATGTTTCATGCATGAATTACCACAATGCTAGCAACATGGTAAAACATGTTAGTTATTTGTTAACCCATAGTATTAAATAATTCATAAAACATCCCAGATAGCAAACTGACATTGAATCAACGTGGAAATATGACATCGAAACAACGTTGATCTGACATTGTTTTGCTCATCGAATTAATGTTGAACCAACGTCAGACACGTCATTCTTTCAAAACGAACGGTAAATCAACTTGAAATCAACGCGTTGTTTCAACGTTATGAAAGCAAACCAATTTTCGATTTTCATTTAGCTTTGAAGAATGCCGCGTCTGACGTTGGTTCAACGTTAATTCGATGAGCAAAATCAACGTTGTTTCAATGTCATGAGAGACGTCGTTTCCACGTTGATTCAATGTCAGTTTGCTCTCTGGGATGCTAGCATTGTGGTAATTCATGCACGAAACATGTTAGCAACATGCTAAGAATTGTTAGCAAGGTGTTAAATCATGCTAGAAATGTGATAAAGCTTAGCATGCAAACATGTTTAAACAAGTAGGCTATCTATCTATCTATCTATCTATCTATCTATCTATTTTCTGATCGACTGTATTGCCTTCAATAAACTTAAAAGCGTTAAACTATACTTAAAACTTAAAACTATAATTCAAATCAAAAACATTCAATCTTTTAAAACTTCTTCTAACTTTCTGGTCAGGCTTTCTCAAGACAACCTCAAAGTTTGTATCGACACTGTCGCTTTTATCTTATTAAACTTTGTAAAGTATCATCCCGTACTGCTGTACTGTGGACATAAACGATGAACTGGTCAGCATCCACACTGAGCATTTTAGCAACCACATTGGGACTTTTGAGAAATGCTTAGAAACCCTATAACAACATACCAAATATGATTTGAAGTTCTTATCAAACACAACCAAACAGAAACATAATTAAAAAAAAATCACGAGAACACTTTTGAAACCAGAGCCACTATAAACACCGCATAGCGACACCCTATGCAAGCACAACTCTTTTCTTTAGAAAATGTAAACGTCTTGTTGTACGAATAAGGTCAGTAAGTGCACAGTAGACGTAATTTTCTGATCATCTTCATGCTCGGGTTTTGTCTGCATCCTGTCTGTTCATTAAAAATGGGGCTATTTGTTTTCAAAGCGGATACTTTACCCAATTAGCATCTTGCAGTTAGAGCTTATGAACACTAAAACGTATTAAAAGGGAAATGGAGGGAGGGTGAGGAGAGATCTGAGAGTATGGCACAAACACTTTTTTTTTGTTGTTGGTATTTTCATAAAGCAAGCAAGAGCCACATATTCTTCCTTTCAACACAGATTAATTTCCATCATAACACCCGTGAAATTCGTAATGGCTCTTTTGAACATTGAGACTCAGCCCTCAAACAGCTCATTTCACTCCAGTCTTAGGCAAACATGAGATTTACTGAGATTTGTTGGTTGCTGTTTAAAGAAGAGCAGGGCCCTCATCGCTCAAGTTGACCATGTCACATGACTGCTGGCAGCAAGCGTTGGTCACCTTCCCAGTGACCTCTGAGTGACATTGATGCAGACATTCAGGGATGTCTTTTGTCTGGTAAACTGACTGCTGACATTGTGGGTTAAGATGGTCCCCTGGATCCACAAATTTGCTCTACTGAAAAATGACTTAATATTTATACTTAGCGCCAACATGGATCAGGGAATCTGAAGGATCTGGAGAGTCTATATGGAGGAATGGTCTCCGATCTCTTCAGGCATTATAGGAGACGATTCAGCGCTGTTCTCTTGGAAAAGGGAGGTCGCACACACTCAAAAACACCCTTGTGGACACTTAGTAGTAAAGTTTAAAGTTTATTTATAAATAAAAAGTATGAATCAATATATCATTCATGTAGAATGTATATATATATATATAGCAAAGTAACTTACATTTCATTAATTAAAGGGGTCATGAACTAGCTTTTTAAATTTTAAAATTTTATTGTATTGTTGTCTGAGGTCAACTTATGACATTCGCTTTTTTTTGCATTCAAAAACATCTAAATGAATAAGTAATAGGCTATTTTGTACCCTAGTTTTGAGCCTAGCTGAAAAACGCCCTGTTTTTATGGGTGTTTCGCACTGAAGACTTGGAAGTAAACACCCACTGCTGTGAGTGGATAACAGTTTTGCATATTATAATGAGTTTCGACTCACCTGTCGATGCACTTGAGGGAAATTGTTTTGAAAACGTCCAATGTTGTAAAATGGCAACGGGAATGATTCGCCCATACATGTTCGACCCAGAGTCCGTGTGTTACACCATTCCTGTCAGATCCAATAGACGGCACAGCACCGTTCTTTACTCTTAATCGGTCTGCAAATCCAGTCTTGTTTACAAAACAATCCTCAGTGAAATGAAGCGAACAGACGGACAATGTTTTACCTCATCAGCTGGAACGTCATTAAAAATAGTTCATCCATGCAGTCCTATTGGAATCCAGAGGAAGCTTATGCAGCGACTGTCTTCCTCAACCAGGCACTGCACAATATTTTGTTTTGCTTGGTAGCTCGATCCGGTTTGTCATCACGAGGTAGTTCTATGTTATTTGGCTATGCGTGTAATGCGAGAATCGGTGGGCGGGGCTAAACCGGCCGTGTTGAAGTAGGCGTTGATCTCCTTCTGCGGGGGTGGTGTTTTATCCTCTTTGACGTCATAGTTCCCCACTTTGAAAAACGAGTCGTTTGCTGAGGCTGGTGTCAATAAAAGCTTAATTGGACTAACAATGACGTTTTCAGTTCTGAAACTTGCAGAATATTCTTATAATATGATGACCTTTTAGATGTCAAAAGATGTCTTGATTTCTCAGTTCATCACCCCTTTAACAGGTTTCAATGGGTTTTTTTTTTTTTGCATTAATTGTCATTAAAATTACACTTTGTTTAAACAGAATCTGTCCAGTGCCGTCGTCTCATCACTCGGGGATACATATAGGATTCGCACACAGAATGAGTCATAATCTAAGAAAGGGACTATCACAATGTAAACAGTAATTAAAGCAACTCCCATGATTGTTAGCGTGAGTCACGGGCAAAAACGGGAGTATCCACTGGTGATTACACATCAAGAGCCAGGCTGTTATTTAGCACTTTAAGCAAAGTCGATGGGTCAGTCAGAGCATGAGGAAATGAACCTCTTTAATGATCCTTAATATTATGTTTGTCTTCATCTTCCACTTTCTTTATTGTACCCCATAATCTTAAGCAGTAAACCAAAATGTTTTGCTGGAGATGAAATGCATTACTACTCACTGGATTATTTCTAACAGCAGTCATTATGCAGTGGCAGAATAACACAATTTGCAACACGGAACAAGACACGCTTCTGTATTTAATATGTGGTTTGGAGACTGTGGTTTTAAAGGCCCGTTCACAGTAAGAGTGATAGATGGGCCCAATCAAAAGAGCACACAATAATCCAAGATATTCTGGGCTCTTTATTTTTTCATATCTGCCAGGCAAAATTTAAGTATCTTTCAACTTTCATGGCAAAAATTGTACTAAGTATCAGATATAATGCAATTATGATGTAATTGCAAGCAGCATAATTATATATTACTTACAAGAAATGTATTATTATTACAAAGTTACACAGTTGCATGAATGCTGGAATGAACACTTTAAAAAGTAATTGACTGGACCTGTTACCTCAACTTAAATAAATGAACTTTCTAATTTATTGTTTGAATTTTAAGTTGCAAATATTATTTTTAATTTCTGTTGAGATAATGTTGATATTTACATTAACTTAATATTATGTGTAATTTAAACTCAAATTTATGAATTAGTTTATTTTTATTATTATTATGTTGTAGCCTAGTATACAATGATTTATATATATATATATATATATATATAACTTCTGAAATTAGGCAGTGTTTGTCTAGTTCCCAGTATGTGTTGCATTGGACTGGATAAGACGAATAAATGTTGAAATTAAGAGCTATTTTATTTGTTTTAGTGAAATTAAAGACTTATTAGTTTTTCATGCTGTTATGACATTTGACAGATTTTCTTTAATCTCGAAGGTTTTGTGGTTATCATTATGCTGAAGAGTATGTACATGAAGCTATGCACTACATTGACTCTATAAGCAATGATTGTGTAAATGCCAGTGACAATTAATATCTTACTTGATTATTAAATACACATGCAAAGTAAGTTACATTTGGAATGTGCTGTAGCTGTTGATTTGAAAGGAAATAGACAAGATTAATTGGTTCCAGGGTTACAACTCAAGTTAATTTTAGTAGACTTGTTTGGAGTAATCACGTAGAAAAAACAAAACAATGTGTTTATGCATTATGCTACAAATTATTACATTTATCTAACTCAGTGTAGCTTGTTGGTTGAAGTAATTTCACTTGAAGGTGTCATAACTCGAACAAAAATTATACAAACGAGTTTTAATTTCATCTAGGAACTCTATGACGATTTTTTTTCCACGACTTTTTAAATGATAACTTTGACTATATCAACATGGAATATCCCTAAAAGAAAGTCAGACTTTGACTAAAATGTAGTAAAAATAAATAAATAAAACCTTGACTGAAATCTATGGAAGCTTGTTTCCGCCACTGAATATTTTTTTTATTTTTATTTTTTTGTCACAGTTGCGAGATATGAAGTCAGAATTGTGAGAAATAAAGTCGCAATTGTGAGTAAAAAAAGAGACCGAATTGAGACTTTTTATTTCACAATTCTGACTTTTTTTCTCACAATTGTGAGTTTACATCTCGCAATTCTGACTTTATAACACATAATTGCGAGTTTATATCTCTAAATTCTGACATCTTTTCTCAGAATTGTGATAAACTCGCATTTGCGAGTTATCAGGCCAATTCTAAGACTAAAAGTTAGTCTTTTTTTTCCCCTCAGAATAGTTTAGGCCTATCTCACAATTCTGACTTTACACGCAATTTCGACTTTATATCAATCAATTCTGACTTTATATCCTAGAATTCTGACTTTATAACACGCAATTGCGACTATATCAATCAATTCTGACTTTATATCTTACAATTCTGACTTTATAACAATAAATTGCGACTTTATATCTCGCAATTCTGAGAAGTAAAGTCAGAATTGTGAGATGTAAACTCGCAATTGTGAGAAAAAAAGTCAGGATTGTGAGATAAAAATTCTCAATTACCTTTTTTATTTTTCATTAAGAGGCAGAAAAGCTTCCATAGAAATCTGTGTTGTCGAAATATTACAAACTTGTAACAAACAAACAAACAAACTTGTACGAGCTTCCATGCTTGCGGTTGCCAAATACCAAGATTTGAAATCTCCAATCAAAGCTTTTCTGTTGAGGATACATTTTGTTTTCAGTGGATTACTTAATCATTGCAATTTGGCAACCATTTGCACGCGCTCTCTCTACCCTGCAGAAGCGCAACCCGATCTCACGGCAATTCGTACATATTTTACGAGTTCCTATATTCGCTGGAATTCGTGATTTACCCCTGACCCCGCCCCCAATCCTACCCATCTCGTTTGTTTAGACTCGCTGCGAATAGAAGGGCCGACGATGATCTGAAAACACAGACAAACAAGTAAGTTGGAGCTTTGCAATCTTCGTTTGAGATATTCAGCTTAAAAGAGTCATTCAGTTAGTCATGCTCTGTCACAAGCCGTTAGTGCTGTTTGCTGCGACCGAAATCCTTCAGTGATTAACTGTAATAGGCTAAATCCAAATATGGATCTCGATAATATTGTTGTGATTGTGGGTGCTCGAATACATGCACTTATTTGAGCTTTTGTGTGACAGTGACAATTCTTTTAATAATATAAAAATAATAAGAAGAAATGCTTAGGCTATTTGAAATTATTGGAATTGCTGTGATTTTCACCATTTACATGTTTAAGAGAATTGTCTTATCCGTTTTCATAATCTGTTTTATCAGTTTTCATAATGTAGAGAGTGTTCGTTTATCACACATGTATGCATTTAAGCAGACACTTTTATCCATAGTGACTTACATTGCACTTCAAGGTACACATTTACATTCTTATCAGTTATTGCTTTACCATGGGAATCGAACACGTTTCGTGAGGTTGGTTGCAAGCCCCAACGCTCCACGGTTTGACCTACAGCAAAACAATATGATATATATTTATATTATGGCATTTATGATAAATATAGCCTATAATAAATCAGGAAACATGACGGAAATGTTTTCATTGACCTAAACCCAAGACGAGGCTAAAAGTCCCAGAAAATTATGCGACTAAAACTTGACTTAACAAAAAGGTTGATTAAATATGAGAAAAACTAAAAAGCACATAAGACTAGAACACAATTTTAAAAATAGTAGGGCTGTCAAACGATTAATCGTGATTAATCGCATCCAAAATAAAAGTTTGTGTTTACATAATATGTGGGTGCACTGTGTATGTATAAATACACACACATGCTTGTATAATTATTTTCATGTATATACTGTATATAGATTTATATATCATTTATATAAATATTTAATATATTTTTTTTTCTTAAATATACATGCATGTGTGTGTATTTATATATGTTCAAAATAATTATACACAGTGCACCCACATATATTATGTAAACACAAACTTTTATTTTGGATGCGATTAATCACGATTAATCGTTGGACAGCCCTAAAAAATAGCAAACGAAATGAAGACTAATGCAAGAGCAAGATATGTATTTATTTATTTATTTGAGCCATCGCTTTATATTTTAGAGTGTAAAATGTAACTTTAAGTTCATTCGGTTGTAGCAGCAGGTCTAAAAAAAAAGAAAATGGTTTCATTTACCTTGTCGGTCGTGTTCCTGAACCTGATGCAAATGTGCTCTTATCAAGCGAACCCAATAGATTTTATCCAGACACCTATTGAGATCTTGGCCTCTGAAAGCCGGTGTGGCTAGTGGTCTATGAGCGTGTTTTCTTAGTACCTGGGGGGAGAGCAAGCCTCTATTAGTTTACGTCAAAGATTGAAATGCTTTCAGAAATCCCCCCGCATGCTTCTCCTCTGCCGGTTAACTTTCCTGCTGCTACATTAATCACCATGACAACTGCCTCCACTCAGACTGTTATATGTCGCTGTAAGAGAGAGCGAGAATGTCTTGATAATTTTGTATTCCAATTTCACACTTTGTGCTTATAGTCAAATCTGTTCAGACAACCTCTAATGCAAAACAGCATGAGCTTGCAAAATAACCAGTTCATTATACATGCATTTCACAAATCTATGAAATCTCACTTTGATGTGATTTAAAAGCACATTTATGTGTTGTCACTCGACTTGAGAAAAAGTCTCAGCATTGCAGCAACAGGCAGTATTGATTTTCCCTCAGAAATGTTTCAGTTAATGTCTGCTAATGATAATATTAATCAACGACATATTTACAGTTTTGGAAGTAAATTTGAATGGGACTTGCCTGTGCAAGTTTTCCATGATGTTAAGGTGTTTATATGCGTTTTTTAAGGTGTTCGGAGTGGTTTTAGTGTTTTGTCAGGCCGTTGCTAGGGTGTTACTAAGTGGGTGTTAGGGTGTTCGGAGTGGTGCCAATGTGTGGATGAATGGTTTGTAAGCAGTTACAAAACATTTTCTAAGGAGTGGTGTTCTGAATGGTTTTAGTGTGTTGATATGGTGTCATGGGTGGTTTCTAGGGTGTTACTAAGTGGTTGACAAGATGTTGATAAGTGGTTTCTATCGGGTGTTCTGAGTGGTTGCTAAAGCCTAGTTCACACTACATGATTTTAAAATGTTGGGCTGAACTGTGCAGTTCACATTACATGACTTGCTCTCAGTGAAATCATGAGTGTTCAAGTTGTCTAGCTGTTCACACCACACAACACAACGTGATTGATCCACAACAGGAGGTAACTCACTACACGAGTTAACAACGCACTGCATAGAGATACAACCACGATCGGATGATAAGAGCATATCATTTGTGACTCAATGAGAGCTGTTTCAGTACTATAGTACGGTCTAAATCCTGAAAATAATCAAACAAATAACGAGTTGACAACAACACGATTCTATCTGGTCTAGAAACCATGTTTTGTAACGAAAAACCACGCAATAAAACGAACCAGAAATGACGCGAAACTACAGAGAAGAACATAACACGCGAATATGGACGTCAGACAGAAACTAGTGCTGCACACTGTTTGCTCGACGATCTGCTCTGAGAAAAAAAATGCAAAAAAGAAAAAGTAAGATTTACCTGGTGTCCTCAACCCATGCGTTGCTATGATTGGCTGTACTCATGACATCACTGAGATTGAGTCGCGCGACTGCTCGAGATATCTAGCAGGCTAGATATTTTTCTGAGCTCGGTGACCTGTCTGCGAGCTGTCTGCGAGCTGTCTTTGATGCGTTGTTGGCTCTTTCACACTAACGGATTGGCGAGCGTTAATCGTCCGCTAATCGCCCGCGATTTGCACGCGATAACACCCTGACTTGTCGGCGACTCAACGATTTGCAAATCAGGCTTAAATCGGGCTTAAAATCACGTAGTGTGAACTAGGCTTAAGCTGTCGCCAAAAGCAACTGCCAGGGTGTCATCGGTGGTTGGCAAAGCATTGATAAATAGATGCTAGCATGTTGCTATGCATTTCCTGAGGTGTTTCAATGTGTTGCTATGGTTTTATGGGTGGTTGCTTAGGTGATACTTAGTGGTTGTTAAAGGTATTTTGCCATGGTGTTAAGAAGTGGTTGCTATAATGTATTCTGGGAGTTTTATTGGGTTGCCATGCATTTTCTAAGGTATTCTGAGAGGTTTTAGTGTGTTTCTATGTATTTGCTGGGGTGTTATAGGTGGTTGCTGGGGCATCACTAAGTGGCTGCCAAGTAGTTTTTTTCGTATATTACTGTTTTAGGGTGTCCGGAAGGATGCTAGGGTTTTGCTATGTGTTTTCCAAGGTGTTCAGTGTAGTTTTTAGTATCCTGATGTGTTTGGGTGTTCTCGGAGGTTGCTATGGTGTTGCTACTTATTATGCATTTTCTAATGTGTTAAGTGTAATTTTTAGTATGGTGCCATGTTAGGGTGTTTTGGGTGGTTGCTAGGGTGTTGCTATGCATTTTCTAAGATGGTCAGAGTCGTTTTTAGTATGGTCTGGGTGTTTGTTGTGGGCATTGCTTTTTTCATCAGAGAAGCTCTGATAAATGCATCAAAGGTTTGGGACGTAACATAAAAAAAAAGTTATATATATATATATATATATATATATATATATATATATATATATACGAGAAAGAGCTATCAATCTATCAATCCTTTCCGTGTCCGGGCCGGGTGAGCTTTCCCGTGTTGGGTCAAATTAAGCCGCAGGCTCCACTCCTGGTGGTGCCCTTCCATCAATTCCTTTAAGTTTATATATATATATATATATATATATATATATATATATATATATATATAACAAGCACCACAAAAAAGTTGTTCCGTTTATTTCTTGAACTCAGTGCATTGCAGATTCTTGACAGAAGTGGTTTGCTTAAGCCAGTAAAGGGTATGTCTGATCTATCTTCATTTTGAAGTGTCTCTTAATCAGGATATGCTTACATTGTGTGCTTCATTAAGGCTTCAATAAGATGTTGAAGGGTAATTTCTAAAGTGCATGGCCTCCTCTAACAACTTTATAATAAAACAAAGTACTATCATGCCTTCAATTCAACATGCTGAAAAAGTTACATAAATGTGTGCATGCATGCAATGTCTGAAGGGTTCACACGGTTCAGGTAGAAAAACAGAAATACAGGAAACACCAGTCTTTTGAGAAAGGTCATCCCATTTTTTTTTTCGTTGGAACCTTAAGTATTTACCCTTACACCTGTCTATTTATCCCTGTCACAGACTTAGACCACCCGCGGCGTTACCGTTGGGCCTGGACCCACCCATTTTAGGTTTGGGCTCACCCATTTTGACCCAGGTGAGAGATTTTCATTCTACTAGTTCATCCAATAAGCAGCCCGAGGAAAGCTTTGAGTGAAAGCTTCTCAGCCAATCAGCGCTTCTACCCCTCGTGTGGACTCTTGGGGCCTGTTCACATATCGCGTCTTTTGCGCGCCGAAGTTTGTTATTTCAAATGTAGGCGCGCGGTATGCGCGCTCATAATGGAAGCAACGCGGTCACGGTGCGACACGCTCGTTTTTTCCAAGCGCGTCTGCACCGCATCGAGATAAAAACATCTCAACTTTTCATAATGCCGCAAGCGCACCATAAGCGCACAGTAGGTCACGTGACAAGATCCAACCGGAGCGCAACCGCCCTAGCGCTTTGGATAAAGGAGAATGCGGCACGCCCAGCGTTTTCTATGCGTTTTTAGGCGCTATATGTGAATCCGGCCTTAAGCCTGCTTACAGGCTGCATCTTCGTGATTCAATGAAATAAATGATGCGCGCAAGCTTTTCAAGCAAGCTCAATGAGACAGATTTATTAGCTATTATCTAATATAAAACGCAAAGCAAAGCTGAAACAGATGACGGGGAACCCGTTTTTATTTATTTTTTGCCTTATTTTTACTGGCCCATGCAGTTTTTTGGAGGCCCACCTACAATCAAAATCCTTGCACCGCTAGTGATTTAGACTGAGTGCTACTGAAGGAAGAACATCTCTAATTCTTATATTGTGTTCTTTAACTCCCATGGCCTTGGGTCAAACATGTCTGCCATGAAACATCTCCCACATTCTACTGTTTAGACTAATGTTTCATTTAAAGCACTTAGGAATGTTAAAAGCTTACCTACCCAAGGCCTGAGGAAGCCAATAGCGCACATCTATTTTTTATTTATTTATTTTTTTTCCAAAAGGTCCAAACATCATTTTCCTTATGTATGTGTTTTAAGAAAGACATTTTTGGTTATCGATTATGATTCATATTCTTAATAAGTTTAAATGATTTGATTTTAGATTAGATGAATCTACTGAACATCAATTATCCAAAGTTTTATTTATTTTTTATTCTTTTTATCTTGTATGCAAACTCACAGCATGGTAAGGTGTTCGGTTGCCAAGGTGTTGCCAAGGTAGTTGGAGGTGGTTGCTAGTTGGCTACTCACAAGGCATGGCTCATTCTAAGTGGGCCAGTTTTTTTGTTTGTTTTTCTCTCTAAATGTGATAAATAAAATATCATCCACCAGGGGAAAATCTGAGTCTGAATGATAAATAAATATAACAAACACAGCAAACTTGCTGCTAAAAAAACATTTTAAATCACATTCTTTAAAATGTACCCCTAAATCATGCCAGGCCTAATTTGAAGCATTAGTCATTAAGCACTGTAGTATGTTGCGTAGGGTTAGCAATTTGTTCAAATTATAAAAGTCACACTTGCCTTGGCAGACACACAAAAAATAAAAATAGATATGTAACAGCCTCAAATGAACTTTTTGTCACATTGACTTTTTTTTTTTTTTTCCAAAATAACGGTAAACAGAGCAAGCGAGGTGTGACAAGAGTTGTCATGTTGTTTACAGCAAAAAAAACAGGGTGTGAACTGAGGTATCTTTGACACCCGCATCTATTCGCATTCATGTTTTCTGGCATTCTCGGTCAAAGGGATTTAAAAAAAATTAAAATAGCAACAAACCTGTCATCAAGTGACATGCCCCTAGTGCTGTGAGCATCTGAAGGGGTGAGGTAAAGTTAAAAACGGGGGGTTGGGGGTCGCAACGGGGAAGCGATGTCAGATTGAATCAACGTGTGTGAACGGCAACAGGTCATTTGCATTTTAATCATGGAAGGTCAGGCCGGCTTCCTCCGTCATGTTTAGCAGACTGTGATTAAACGCACATTCTCTCGCAAAAGTAATTTATGGAGCACGAAAGATGCATTGACCCCTGTCACGTTTTACACTTCTCCCATGTCCTGTTGCAGCATATGCGTGTCACACCGGTGTAATTTACAGATACCTGATGAGCAGAGAGCAATATTAAAAGGTGTGAAGTTAAGCACACAATTTTGCGGCGGTGAGGATGACGTGACACTTCACTGCACGCTGTCCATGTGCCGTTCATTACAGAAGTGCAACGCTTTGACCTGAGAATGATGCACTGATGACATGCAGCAGAGTCAAGGCATAAACATGTAGTATATTATCCCCCAGTATTGTAATGTGTTCTAGAATATTTTCCCCTGTCACATTTAGTCTCAAGTGAATACTCCCTGCATCCTTGCAAAAAAAAAAAAAAAAAAAAACACACAAAAAAACCACAAAAAATATATATAAAATAAGTAAATAATAATCATAATAATAAAGATACTGTAATTTTCTGCTATAGTTTTCATTACATTTTTTTCTCAGGGTAAATCCATTTTTGTATACATGAGCCTTCAAGTAATTCCCATTATTGACCAAGGAAAAAGTATCAGTTCATTTAACACGTCGAACAAGCAAAAACGACCATGTTGTACATTTATTTGGTTGCTAAAAACAAAAAGTGACAGAAAAATGTCCTTATGTGATTATTTAAAATGATAGATAGATAGATAGATAGATAGATAGATAGATAGATAGATAGATAGGTTCATATAATATAGATAGATAGATAGATAGATAGATAGATAGATAGATAGATAGATAGATAGATAGATAGATAGATAGATAGATAGATAGATAGGTTCATATAATATAGATAGATAGATAGATAGATAGATAGATAGATAGGTTCATATAATATAGATAGATAGATAGATAGATAGATAGATAGGTTCATATAATATAGATAGATAGATAGATAGATAGATAGATAGATAGATAGATAGATAGATAGATAGATAGATAGATAGATAGATAGATAGATAGATAGACAGGGAAAAAGTATCAGTTCATTTAACACGTCGAACACGCAATAACGACCATGTTGTACATTTATTTGGTTGCTTAAAACAAAAACAAAAAGTGACAGAAAAATGTCCTTATGTGATTATTTAAAATGATAGATAGATAGATAGATAGATAGATAGATAGATAGATAGATAGATAGATAGATAGATAGATAGATAGGTTCATATAATATAGATAGATAGATAGATAGATAGATAGATAGATAGATAGATAGATAGGTTCATATAATATAGATAGATAGATAGATAGATAGATAGATAGATAGATAGATAGATAGATAGATAGATAGACAGGGAAAAAGTATCAGTTCATTTAACACGTCGAACACGCAATAACGACCATGTTGTACATTTATTTGGTTGCTTAAAACAAAAACAAAAAGTGACAGAAAAATGTCCTTATGTGATTATTTAAAATGATAGATAGATAGATAGATAGATAGATAGATAGATAGATAGATAGATAGATAGATAGATAGATAGATAGATAGATAGATAGATAGATAGATAGATAGATAGATAGATAGATAGGTTCATATAATATAGATAGATAGATAGATAGATAGATAGATAGATAGATAGATAGATAGATAGATAGATAGATAGATAGATAGATAGGTTCATATAATATAGATAGATAGATAGATAGATAGATAGATAGATAGATAGATAGGTTCATATAATATAGATAGATAGATAGATAGATAGATAGATAGATAGATAGATAGATAGGTTCATATAATATAGATAGATAGATAGATAGATAGATAGATAGATAGATAGATAGATAGATAGATAGATAGATAGATAGATAGATAGACAGGGAAAAAGTATCAGTTCATTTAACACGTCGAACACGCAATAACGACCATGTTGTACATTTATTTGGTTGCTTAAAACAAAAACAAAAAGTGACAGAAAAATGTCCTTATGTGATTATTTAAAATGATAGATAGATAGATAGATAGATAGATAGATAGATAGATAGATAGATAGGTTCATATAATATAGATAGATAGATAGATAGATAGATAGATAGATAGATAGATAGATAGATAGATAGATAGATAGATAGATAGATAGATAGATAGATAGGTTCATATAATATAGATAGATAGATAGATAGATAGATAGATAGATAGATAGATAGATAGATAGATAGATAGATAGATGATAGATAGATAGATAGATAGATAGATAGATAGATAGATAGATAGATAGATAGGTTCATATAATATAGATAGATAGATAGATAGATAGATAGATAGATAGATAGATAGATAGATAGATAGATAGATAGATAGATAGATAGATAGATAGAAAGACAGGGAAAAAGTATCAGTTCATTTAACACGTCGAACACGCAATAACGACCATGTTGTACATTTATTTGGTTGCTTAAAACAAAAACAAAAAGTGACAGAAAAAATGTCTTTATGTGATTATTTAAAATTATAGATAGATAGAGAGATAGATACAAAGGAGGTTGTTAAAATTCCACGTTTCCCTGCAGAGAAACGGGACCCTGGGTCAAACGGGACCCTTCTTTCTCGGGGGCCAAACCCAAATGGCCAAGGGGTGACTTTCCCATAACAAACAGCCCAGGCCAAACTGTGCGGTTCACATAATGTTTTTAGCAGATTGTCACCAAATAGCCAGTACATGTGGTTACACATGCTAAGCATTCCTCCCTCTTTCCACCGACAAGTACACAAAGCACTGCGGTTAACTGGCATTTAGCTGATAGCTTCATTATATCCCAACACTCCAAAGGGAGAGACACAGTATATTTTCCCATGGAATACTGCACTCATTCTGAGTCACATTTCCCGAGTCTCTCACAGATGTCACCCACCCTTGATTCCCGCTGTAGAGTTGGTTCTCATACATTAGCAGTTTTACATTAGCGTACTGTATCACTCCTGCTTTGCTCGGATAGGGGAAGGACAACGGGAGGGAGGACGCTTTTCCATTTCTCACATGGCAGCCCAAATACTGTGACATAATTGTTCTGCTCGACCACATTATTAACAGTGACTTGCTGTGAATGCATCTCCCATGCTCGGATGGAAATTATGGATGCTGTCAAATTAGGCGTTTTTTTGGGGGGCTGTTATTTATATAAATGAACCCCCATCCCTGCCTCTAAATATTTGGCCACCCATGTCAAAAACATGCCAACATGTACACACAAATGTTTGTTTGTGTTGATGGATTTCTGGCATGACATTTGTTGCTGTATACAGTGAGGTTAACTAGTGTTTGATAAGATCAGAATCACTACTAATTAAATACAAAGTACAAGTATATGTAAACTGTTTTATAAATGTTTTGTACACTCGCTTAAAGGATTATTAGGAACACCTGTTCAATTTCTCATTAGTGCAATTATCTAATCAACCAATCACATGGCAGTTTCTTCGATGCATTTAGGGGTGTGTTCCTGGTCAAGACAATCTCTTGAACTCCAAACTGAATGTCAGGATGGGAAAGAAAGGTGATTTAAGCAATTTTGAGCACGGCATGGTTGTTGGTGCCAGACGGGCCGGTCTGAGTATTTCACAATCTGCTCAGTTACTGGGATTTTCACGCACAACCATTTCTAGGGTTTACAAAGAATGGTGTGAAAAGGGAAAAACATCCAGTATGCGGCAGTCCTGTGGGCGAAAATGCCTTGTTGATGCGAGAGGTCAGAGGAGAATGGGCCGACTGATTCAAGCTGATAGAAGAGCAACTTTGACTGAAATAACCGCTTCAGCATTTGTGAAGCCACAACACACACAACCTTGAGGCGGATGGGCTACAACAGCAGAAGACCCCACCGGGTACCACTCATCTCCACTACAAATAGGAAAAAGAGGCCACAATTTGCAAGAGCTCACCAAAATTGGACAGTTGAAGACTGGAAAAATGTTGCCTGGTCTGATGAGTCTGGATTTCTGTTGAGACATTCAGATGGTAGAGTCAGAGTTTGGCGTAAACAGAATGAGAACATGGATCCATCATGCCTTGTTACCACTGTGCAGGCTGGTGGTGGTGGTGTAATGGTGTGGGGGATGTTTTCTTGGCACACTTTAGACCCTTAGTGCCAATTGGGCATCGTTTAAATGCCACAGCCTACCTGAGCATTGTTTCTGACCATGTCCATCCCTTTATAGCCACCATGTCCCCATCCTCTGATGGCTACTTCCAGCAGGATAATGCACCATGTCACAAAGCTCGAATCATTTCAAATTGGTTTCTTGAACATGACAATGAGTTCACTGTACTAAAATGGCCCTTACCATGAGCCATAATGTTTGAACCCGCTAGACATAACACAGTTGTCCTAGTCTGTTGCCATGGTTACTAAGGCAGTACGAGCAGAAACCAGGGATAACGCGGGTATTACGTCATTGACAGCTGACAATGACTAGGGACGAGACATTATTTAAAATGGGAATTTCTCTGAAATTAAAAAAAAATCTTCGGGAACTTTTGGGATATTGTAAGTACACAACTGCAGGAAATATATCACACGGTGCAAGTTATTTTAGGACATTTTATCCCAAAAATCTTACATATTGTACCTTTAAATTGGATTTATTGCCAGTAAGCAACCACCTAACAACGCCCTAGCAAACAGCATATATGATCTTTACCAGTTCTCCACTCTGCAAATTTAGTTAATTCCCAACAGATATCACGATATTCCCAGTTCTGCAAACCTCTGACTGGCTCTTCACAACACCTCTGTTTCTCATGCTCAGTACCATTATTTATGCCACTAAATAGATATCAGCTGAATTCCCCAGCACTCCTGCTATTTGGAGAGGTGATTTGCCCACTCAGTGAGGTCAGTCCAGTGATGGTTCAGCATAATTAGACCTGTGATCAGTGCATCCATCTCTCTACAGCTCAGCCCAAGCAGGACCAGCTCAGCAAGCGCTGACCAAGCCGAAGATCAGCCCGCTTCTACGGGAGGATTTGACACGGCCGGGAGGGGGGTGGGGGATTGACTGAGCATGAGGTGTTGTGAATACTTTGGGCCAGACACAAAAAACTGTCAACGTGACTGAAAGAGTTGCAAATTTGCCCTGAGTGAGAGGGCAATGGTGGTTTGAAAAATCATATTTGGACTGAGTGAGAGTTGTTTATGTTATTCATTTCAATCTCTGTATGCTTAAAAGCCCCCTGAAAGCATTCAGAATTAATGATCCATCTTGAATAGAAGTCACATTTGTTAAATTAAGAAGGCAGAAGCCAAAAATGTTCTGTTCAACAGGAGACAGATGTGCGTTTCTTCAAAATCCACTTAAACAAATTTGTCCTCATTGTAGGATTACCATTACCATTCATTTCTGCAACATTTCAAATAAATTTGATGTATAGATTTTGTTGTTTTACCTTTGTCTCAAACTCAGATTTAAGAAACTCAGATGTTTAAAACAATCATAATATAAACAAATAATATTTATAATATAAAATGCATAAATATTTCTTATTAAAAAAATACTTAATTTATATAAGTTTTATTTTTTTAACCAAATATTTAGAGCGCTTGGTTACAAATAATATAGATGCAAGAGGTTATAAATGACTGGGAGCATCAGACCAACTGCAACAATGAGTAATAAAATATATTTTAGATTTAGATTTTAGTCAAAATGGCTAATAAATCTAATAGAATCACTTGTAATATGATTTAATTGCTTATCACTTTTGACCAATAGGTGGCGCTCTGACCAAATTGCTGTGGTGTGGTCAGTGTGGGGTGACAATAGGTGTGTTCGACTTATAATCGCTCTCGTGGTACTTTGATGATGTCATACATCGATCGGCCTGCACAACGCTGCTTCGAGTCGAACACACACACACACACACACATTGGTGCAAATATGCCAAAGTCTTGCAGATATACAGCCTCGGTTATTTTGGCATCATGCCATCACATTTTGTACAAGATAAATGTTTGGTATATATCAACACAAAATCCATAACTTTTTTGCCGGCATGATCTGACTCAAAATTGGTAAAAAATTTCAAGGAGTTTGAAACGTTTTCAAAGAAATTCAAAATGGCGGCTATTAGGGTTGGGTATCGTTTGAATTTGAACGATTCTGATTCCGATTCCTTGTTTCGATTCCGGTTCCTAACGATTCTCGATTCCGATTCTTTTAAGAGGCAGGGTCAAAAAAGGTTTAGCTAACCATGCTAACCAACGGCCTTTCTGAAGGAAATACTCCTTCTGTAAAAATACTCCTTTTGTCACAAATTTTGCATTTTGCCGAGATTTCGTTATTTTTAGAAAAATGAAGCCACACTTTGGATCGCCGACGTAAGGTACTCATGTTCGACTCGCGCGGTTATGCCAACACTTCCGGTAGACGCTTCTTCGTTGGTGTTATTCAGCAGTTTCTTCTTCCGCTCGGTGGACTGTGAATATCGAAACTAGGAATCGAAATTTTATCTTTTGAACGATTCCGGGAAAAACGAAAAGTTAGTCTCGGTTCCAATCGATACTCGATTCTCGATACCCAACCCTAGCGGCTATTGAACATCAAGTTAGACTGACTACTATGGCATAATTGTTGTTGTTTTTTTCTCTGTATGACTCACAGAATGTAGCAAGACCAGTTTTAATAAAATAGGCAAACAAAAAAACGAAAGCTATTAGCATTTTTTTGAAATTTCATTATATTATTTTTATATATGCATCATGCCGAGTTTCGTAAAGATATTCCACTTCGAGAAAATATAGCATTTTGCACCAAAATCTAAGATGGCAGATGTCAAAAATGCCCGACATGCAAAAAATAGACGTTGTTCGACTTGTTGTGCATGCTGCCCCGAATCAGTCTCGCGATGCTCAGAAATAACCAAAATCAGCCATTTTTCCTATCTCCTGACCACTAGGTGGCACTGTGCCAAAACTGTGCAGGTACCCTCAGGTCATGGGTATCATAACACACACCAAGTTTGGTCTCGATACGCTAAATTGGTGCGGAGACTGAAATGATCATATCACTGACAACTTCTATCAATTCGCTGTTGGACATTGTTAGTCGATAAATGAAATAATCTAGTGAGTGTGTGGAAATATGTTAAGGAATCGCATATGGAATCCAATAATAATCCTCCCAATACAGACTCTGACTGTGGCAGTGTTTGTGTTTCCTGTCTGGTTTTGTTGTGGTTGCTCAGATATGGAATCACACACACACTTGTGCCAGACTGCTTAGCATAGACTCTGTAGTACCCGCACCCCCCATGTTCCTCTGCGCCCCCGTGGCTCAGGCCGAGGCTCTAATGAAGTCTATGAGATACTGTATGCCTGTCATGCCCCGCTGCTCGTCTGATCAACAGAGTGAGAACATTTACTTTCCCTGCATGCCAATTAAGCCCATCGCCTTCCTCAATGCTTTTCCCACCATCATTAAGCCAATGGAAGCGGAGCACATTGCAGCATGCAGAACCACACAAAGGACAAAATAATACCAAAACTTGAGTGTCTTCATGATTGCGGTTTAATTTGGTATCAAACCCCGGTTTAGACCAACAAACCTCAATGTTTTTGCTTTCCATCACCAGAGACAGAAAATAACCAGGATTCAACGTAAAATGCTCCAGAGATTTAAATGATTAGGCTATACCACATTAAGCAGCACAACTGTTTTCAACACTGTTGATAATAAGAATAACTGTTTTTGAGCAGCAAATCAGCATATTAGAGTGATTTCTGAAGCATCATGTGGGGCTGAAGACTGAAGTAATGATGCTGAAAAGTGAATTCTCAGCTTTGATCACAGGAACACATTATCCATTCAAATAGAAAACAGCTATTTTATATTATAAAAAATAACACTGTTTTACACTGTTTGTTTACTATATCTCTGATCAAATAATTGCAGTCTAAGTGAACATAAGACTCTGAATCTGACAGTTAATGTTACATTATTTAGAGCTGCATAATTTAATATAGTGACCAGACAATTATGTAAATAATTGGTATAAACAAGGATTTTGAGTTTGAAAATAATTAAATGGAGTGTGTGCTTTAATGTGGTTAGAAAAAATATGTTCTTATAAAGGAAATAATTGCACCTTAACAAATCAATTCCAAGAGAGAGTATGGCAACACTTTATTTTAAGGTGACGTAGTTGCACGTTTATGGAAGCGCATTGCATTCACTTGAGGAAAAAATAAATATATTCTGTTTTTCCAAATTTACAAGTTAATTATCTCAAGAATTACAAGATATTTTTTCATGAAAAAAATCACTTTGTTTTTATGAATTAATTACTTTTATGAATTATTGAGTTACTCATAATTTTGAGATAATTAAGTCATTAATTCAGAAAAAAAACAGAGCAAAAACGTTTTTTTCCATAAAAAAAAATATCTCAGAATTCTGAGATAATTAACTCGTTAATTCAGAAAAACAGAGATTTTTTTTTCCTCAAGTGAATGCAATACGCTTTCGTACACGTTACCACATGTTCTTACTATAATAACAGTAAATTATGCATAATTCCAAGTAATTTACCCTAAACCAATCCCGAACCGTAACTCTATAGACGAACCCGGCGAAACTACCGGAAGTAAGCGGGCGCCATTACTGAGCTGTTGCTGGGTAGCGTTGCGCCATTGCCTCCTATTGTTTTAGTTGCAACTTGCGTCCACTGGAATAAACAGCCCGCGATTTAGGACTGTCACTAAAGTTACAACGTTAGCCCTTGTGTAATGTCGAGTGGGTAAACAGTTTCCGTTAAAATTGTTTCAATGGTGGCAGTAAAATTTCAATTTTGAAGAGAAAACACTGTGAATACCCCGGGTCGACTGCCCCTGTCTGGTGCCGTACGGTTTACAGATTTCCTGGGCGAGTACAAGACGTGGACATTCGCGTATAATAACAATTATTATTAAGAAAATATAATAAATATGTGATATAGTGATCAGCAAAATCTCCTCTCTTGCTATTTTTTCTATTAAATTAACATGCTATGGTCATTAAATGGCTTTCCTGAGCTAAATGTAACGTTATGTGACATAATTGTTCTCCCGCTGTTATACTGACCTCTTTCCATGGTTTAAAAACACTAATTGGTCGATATTATGTATACTTTCTAGCTGTAACGTTACCTTACCCTTGCCTGTTGCAATGTGAAAATGAGATAAATAATGGACACAAATGAAAAACATGAATTTGTTTATTTGATTTCATTCATTTATTTATTTATTGTTGCCAAATGGACAGATCTTTTTATAGTTTCCTCATTAGCAAACGTTAGCCTAGCTAGCTTGCCAAGCTATTTTCTTAAATAACGTTAATCTGTAAGATCGTTTGTACCTTCATCTGTGACTGGAGGCCACTGCAGTCACAGATCAAACCAACAAGTCATTCTGCCTGGCTGTAGCTGTCATCGAGGGTGAGTTCGCGTTATCGCCGAGGTTTGTTTACATACCGGTGCATATGTCTATATGCCTGTGTAACAGCTCAGTAATGGCGTCGCCACAAGATGGCAACCTACACAGAACGCTCGTCGGATTCGTCTATAGTACACTCTTAAAATGGCTGGGTTGTTGTAACTCAACTTTGGGTCAAATATGGACAAACCCAACCATTGGGTTACATTTTTTTTATTACATTTTTAACCCAATGGTTGGGTTTGTCCATATTTGACCCAACGTTGGGTTAAAACAACCCAGCATTTTTAGAGTTAATTAATATTACTCGGCACTTATTTGAGTAAGTACACTGTAACTACCTCACCTTAAAATAAAGTGTAATCAAAAGTATTCCCTGTTAATTAAAAAGCAATTTTTGGTGTGTTTTATAAAAACATGAAAAGTTATACTGTATATGAAGGCTTATATGTCATTTTTGAGATTCCTAAAAGAGTGTGTAGCCTGGAATCCGTCTCTCTCTCTCTCTCTCTCTCTCTCTTTCGCTCCCCAGTTGAAACAGTGCAAGATAAAGGGCACTTTTGTCTGAATTAATATTCTGCTCATGCACAGAGGGCATATTATTCCCTTTTATTTGTGTCAGAGTGGTGGGAGGAACCTGGCGGTCTCAAAGCTGAGACAGCGTTGGCAGGCTCGCCGCAGACATCTCCATGCCTGCATATCTTTAGCAAGAACCATTTCCTTTTGAAGGGCCAGATATAGACAGATTTCACCTATTCATCCTTCAGAAGAGCCCTGAGTTTGCTGTTTCATAGGCCTCGCATTCATCACGCGCGCTCACGGAAAAAGTCGGAGCAGCTATATAACAAATCAGAAGTAACACACAAAACTGCATTCATCATTAATAATGGACAACTTGGTGCAGGCTGGTGTAGTGCACGAGAAAACCAGGTTAGGATTTATAGAATCAATATTTCATGACGAACATCTGTCTGTATTTTCTTTTCTTTTTTCTTTTTTTTTTTTTTGCCGATGCATTCAGATGTCATTACAAATAACTGTCAAAGAGAGGGTTTAATCTTCCTGCCTTGCTGAGAACAATGAAATATTTATAGAAACTCACTGCATTGCCATAGTGCAAAATTTGACAGAACAGGGAAAGAAAATAAAAGTTATTATGAGTAAAGCAAAAGAGTGAATGATGGACTGTATACGATTATTAAAGAGATACGCCATGAGAGGCCGTATGTTAAAAAGTTAAAACGTCTTACATTGTAGCTCTTATATGTTTATTGAATGCAGAATGATGCATACTTCTTATAAAGTACTTGAGAGGTTATAAATGCCATAAGCAAAGTCAACTGAAAATTTGTGTGTACTTGCGTGGTACATAAAGTATTTGCATTAAGTGACAAATTTTTCCATATCTGTCCGTATTTCTACACTACATATTTTACCTCAGTCTGTAATTGCCTGCTCATGTTTACACGTCCAATGTTGAAGCAGATGGGCTACAGCAGCAGAAGACCACACCAGGTGCCAGTCCTGTCAGCTAACAGCAGCAAACTGAGGCTACAATTTGCACAGGCTCACCAAAATTGGACAATATAAATTCCTGCTGTGACATTCAGATGGTAGGGTCAGAATTTGGAGTAAAAAAACATGAAAGCAGGGATCCATCCTGACTTGTAGGCTGTTAGTGGTGGTGTAATGGCATGTGGGATATTTCTTGGCACCCTTAGTATTAATTGAGCATTGTTGGTGAACATGTCCATCCCTTCATGATCACAGTGTACCATCCTCTGATGGCTTCTTCCAGCCGGATAATGCACCATGTCACAAAGCTCAAATCATCTCAAATTGGTTTCTTGAACATGACAATGGGTTCACTGTACTAAAATGGCCCCACAGTCACCAGATCTCAACCCAATAGAGCATTTTAGGGATGTGCTGGAACTGGAGATTTGCATCATGGAAGTGCAGATGACAAATCTGCACACTATAAAAACAAATATTGTTGGTGTAAATTAAAGCAAGTAAACAGGTTGCCTAAAAAAATAAGTTCATTGAAATAAAAAAAGACTTAGTATAATGAAGGAGATTGGTTTAACTGAAACTCAAAATATGTTATCTAAGTTGATTTGACAAAGCATAAAAAATGTGCATGATCAGCATCTTGTGTTCTCATACTACTGTACGTTGCCATCAACCGTCAAAGCCCATTTCCAATACTCAACGCAAGAGAAAGCATGAAAGTCCCTGGATGAGTTCTTGATATTGAGAATGCATTGAGTACAAACAGTTATGATTAAGTCATCTCACTCAAGAGATCATGATTATAAAATGTCAGTAAATGTTTAAATAAGTTATAACACCGATAATGTTTATTTATTGTGCGTGGAACGGTGCTTTCCCACTGCTTAATATGTGCAGAACGGTCATTTGAGCAACCAGATGGGCAGTTGTGACCCAATGGTTAGACAATCAGGGTTGTAACCTGGAAACTACTGAGGTGTCCTTGAAATGGTGGCTACTAAGAAATCTCAAACTTAAATTTTTGTTATAGCTTGTCTTGAAAAACAATTTGATGTTTGTTGTAGGAGGTCACATTGCAGGACTGTGAGTCAAACCTTCTGACTCTGCCAGAATTTCAACAGAGGTCAAATCTGATTGCAACAGTCATCAATCGGCTGTCGGTGAACATGTCAAAGTAACAATCAAAGAATTCAGATTTTAGCCTAGGATCAGAGGAATATTTTAGGACTTGCAAAATGTGTCTCAGACGGCCATATTGTTGCCAAAATCGTACAGTGTGAACCCAACCCAACAGTCAGGGTGTGGTATGGTGTGGTGTGGTGTGGTGTGGTATGGTATGGTGTGGTGTGGTGTGGTATGGTGTGGTTTGGTATGGTGTGGTATAGTATGTTGTGTTGTGGTATGGTGTGATATCGTATGGTGTGGTATGGTGTGGTGTGGTGTGGTATGGTATGGTATGGTGTGGTGTGGTGTGGTATGGTGTGGTGTGGTATAGTATGTTGTGTTGTGGTATGGTGTGATATCGTATGGTGTGGTCTGGTGTGGTGTGGTATGGTGTGATATCGTGTGGTGTGATATGGTGTGGTATGGTGTGGTGTGGTGTGGTTTGGGTTTTGTGGTAATGGTGTGGTGTGGTATGGTGTAATATGGTGTGGTATGGTTTGATATGGTGTGGTGTGGTATGGTGTGATATCGTATGGCGTGGTGTGATATGGTGTGGTATGGTATGGTGTGGTGTGGTATGGTGTAGTGTGGTATGTTGTGGTGTGGTATGCTATGTTGTGGTGTGTTCTGGTGTTGTATTGTATGGTGTGGTATAATGTGGTGTGGTGTGTTGTGGTCTGGTGTGGTGTGATATCGTATGGTGTTGTTGTGGTGTGGTCTGGTGTGGTGTGGTATGGTGTGGTATGGTGTGGTATGGTTTGATATGGTTTGATATGGTGTGGTGTGTTGTGGTATGGTGTAGTGTGGTATGTTGTGGTGTGGTATGTTGTGGTGTGGTATGCTATGTTGTGGTGTGTTCTGGTGTTGTATGGTATGGTGTGGTATAATATAGTGTGGTGTGTTGTGGTATGGTGTGGTGTGATATCGTATGGTGTGGTGTGGTATGGTGTGGTCTGGTGTGGTGTGGTATGGTATGGTGTGGTATGGTATGGTTTGATATGGTGTGGTGTGTTGTGGTATAATATGTTGTGGTGTGGTATGGTGTGATATCTTATGGTGTGGTATAGTATGGTGTGGTATGGTCTGGTGTGGTGTGTTGTGGTATGGTGTGGTATAATATATTGTGGTGTTGTATAGTTTGGTGTGGTATGGTATGGTGTGATATCGTATGGCGTGGTGTGGTATGGTGCGGTGTGATGTGGTATGGTTTGGTATGGTGTGGTGTGGTATGGTTTGATATGGTGTGGTATGGTATGGTTTGATATGGTGTGGTCTGGTGTGGTATGGTTTGATATGGTGTGGTGTGGTATGGTGTGTTATGGTTTGATATGGTGTGGTATGGTATGGTTTGATATGGTGTGGTGTGGTATGGTTTGATATGGTGTGGTATGGTATGGTTTGATATGGTGTGGTGTGGTATGGTTTGGTATGGTGTGGTATAGTATGGTGTGGTGTGGTATAGTATGCTGTGGTGTGGTTTGGTATGGTGTGGTATGGTATGGTTTGATATGGTGTGGTCTGGTGTGGTATGGTTTGATATGGTGTGGTGTGGTATGGTGTGTTATGGTTTGATATGGTGTGGTGAGGTATGGTTTGGTATGGTGTGGTATAGTATGGTGTGGTGTGGTATAGTATGCTGTGGTGTGGTTTGGTATGGTGTGGTATGGTATGGTGCGGTGTGATGTGGTGTGGTATGGTTTGGTATGGTGTGGTATAGTATGGTGTGGTATGGTGTGGTATGGTTTGATATGGTGTGGTATGGTGTGGTGTGGTGATTTTTCCCATCCTCACAAACCTTGTCTTAAAACGATACAATTTCCGCCTGGAAGGCTCTATAGAAATCTGGCACCCTATTGAATGAAGTTAAACTGAGAGAGGGTGCGTTCACAGACACCAGAAAGAACGCGTTCACAGTATCGTTCATCATCCAGTAATACAGTACGTTCAGTTCATGTTTGCCCAAAATATGAACAAGTTCATGAACTCGCTTGGTTTATTCCTCAGTTGTAAGTCGCTTTGGATAAAAGCATCTACTAAATGACTAAATGTGAATGTAAATGTACACTATTGTTCAATGAAAGCATTCAGGCACAACACTGGCTATGGTGTGGTGTGGTGTGGTATAGTATGGTATGGTGTGGTATGTTATGGTGAAAATCTAGACAGAACAGCGAGAGAATGAAGGACTGGTGCCAAGCATTTCTCTCTCCTGCAGGCTGGGTCCATTGCATCTGGCAGAAGCCACGGTTTGGACAGCACTTGCATTCTTCTTGGGTTTATCCCAGGGCACTCACAATTAAATCCTAATAGCCCCTCGTACAAATAGAGCACTCAGAAAGCGGACGTGAAGAACAGTGTGACCACTCATGTCAAATTATTTTCAGAACTTTTTATAAGCAAGTCTGTTTTGGGGGAATGCCTAATATATTAAATAGAAGATGTTGGCCTGGGATTTGCCTCTTGATCTTCCACAGCAGATACAAGGCTGTTTTTCTCTACTTGGACAGCTCTCAGCTCCTTAATTAGACGTTTAGGACTGGTTTTAAATGGGTAGAAGAATTCTCTTGTGAAGTCTGCTTTCTGCGTGCGGCTTTAGGAATAAGTGGTGAGCTATCAGTACTGTAGATACATTTTAAACTTACTGTATTTACATTCTTAATGCACTTTCCTGGTCTTATTGCACATCGTTTATTGCATTTAAATGAACAAAAAAAATGTCTTTGTAATCTCTTGCTCGTCCTGGGCCAACCTATATTTTTGATCCTGGAACAACATTCCTGTCTGAAAATGTACAATATTCTTACCCCTAACCCTAACCCATACGTTAACTCCTATAATTAGAGGAAAATAATAGGATAATAACACTGATGTATAGAAGCACCTAACCCTAACCATGGTTGTAAGCCTAAACTTGACAGAAATGTAAACTTGTCCCTTTAATTTGATTCGTTGATTGGATTGTTATTCCAGGATTAAAAAAGATGTTAATTCAGGAATCAATCACTGAAATCAGGTTATGCTAATCTCTCATCTAAAATCTAATCATTTTCAACTGAAAACAGGTAAAGTTTCGAGTTGGCATGAAAAAGAAGTTGCGATAGTCTTTTCTTCCCTATTGTAATGTTTACAAGTGAATGAAGTATGTATATAAGTGAAATGGCTTCTCAAACTGTAGGGGTGGACTGAATTTGTTCACAGGGAATTGATTGGATGGTTGTGGTTTGCTATTGGTGGATCTCATGTGAGTGATCAGAGATGAGAAGAGATGTTTCTGCAGGAGGAAGGGGAAGTTGTTTTGGTGAAAGATAAGAGGGCATGTGAATTAAACCAATTGGTATAGATTGGTTCATTTTGATTTCATGCTGACTTTAAGCAGGACACTGGATTGTTGTGACGATTCTTCTACAGAAACCTCATGTTTATTGTATCAAGTAGACACAGCATAAACTGATACAGCATTTTGCAGATAAGTTTCCTCAATATTTCCAAATATAGGGCTGGTTTTAGGTGACAAGCCATTCTACCTCTGTTAGTTTTGTAGAACACAATATGGCATGACAATATTACAGGCTTGCAGTAATGTAATACTCCTTGCATGCTGGAGATAGTCTGCAGAGCTTCCACAGTGGGAGAATCGCTGTCTTAAACAGCATATGGGATGGAAGCGGTCCAAAAGCTCATGCAAACGATTTTCAGCCTCAAAATAAATGAAATCAATGAGACCGCCATGCCTCCCTGACCCCTGCCGAGAGTGAGAACATGACTTTAGTTAGGTGTGAAAGCCAGAGTGAGGTGAGAAACCAAAGGAACTTTCTAGATGAAGGACATGTTTTTTTCTTTGATTCACAGGAGGGAAGTGACTATATATGTATATATATATATATATATATATATATACCTGTGTATATATAATGTATGTTAGTAGTAAAACTTTACACATTCTACTAACTTTAAGTAAATTTGCTATACATATCAACTAGCTGCCATTAGAATATCAGCTTAATATCTGCTAACTCTTTATTTTGATGCTCCCAACAGACATTCTACTGACTATAAGTAACTTTTCAAGTATGTCAACTTATTCTACTAAACCTAACCCAACAATCTACTAATACTCTAACCCCCGGTTTCACAGACAAGACTTGAGCTAGTCCCTAACTAAAATGCATGTTTTAACTGAAAGCACTGATATATCTTAAAATATCCTTTTTTTTTTCTAAGACATGTTTATAAAAGCTACTCAAATGCCCTAATTGAACTAAGGCCTAATCCTGGCTTAGTCTAAGCCCCAGCTGTCTGTGTAACCGGACCTAAGTTACTAATAATTTGAGTTACTTATAGTTAGTAGAATGTCTAAATTGGAGGATTGAAATTAAGTATTTCCTTTTTAGTAACTATTACAAGCTCATATGAACACAAAAAGCCCTGGTGTAGGCTGTGTATGCATACAACTAATTAAAGTTTGGATTTAATTTGAGTATACATTAAGGTTTACAATTCAAAAACCAGATAGATTTCACTCAGTATGTCCTTTCTGGAGTTCAGACCATTTGCAACTTTCATAACATTGACTTTCATGAATTCCATAATATGGAGGGAAAAACAGCTGAAAGCCATACAAGTTTGGAATGACATGATGGTGACGAGTAAATGAATACAGATTTTTTTTATTTTTGGAATTAAGCAAATATTAGACAAGGTCCCACTTTATATTAAGTGGCTTTAAGTACTATGTACTTCCATCGAAGTACAACGTATTATTGTGTTCCTGTTGTATTGTAAAACACTTTTGCTGCGATTGAGGTATGATACGGGTAAGGTTAGGGACAGGTGTGGTGCTATGGATCGGTTTAAGGGTAGGTTAAGGTGTGAGGGAAGTGTCAACGGTGTAATTACAAATGTAATTACATAAATTAATTATAGCTGTAATTACATGCTGGCATTTTTCAAATATAAGTACAATGTAAAAACATGTATGAACACAATAAGTCCATTGTATCAAATTATTAATTTCAATGTAAGTACATAGTACTTAAAGCCACTTAATATAAAGTGGGACTGACAAGTTGGCATGAAATCAAATTTGACAAATCTTCTTTTTATATGCAAAACTGTAGTGTTTATTATAAATGATATATCTGTGCACTTCATAATTTTTTTTAAAATTCATGTACCCTTATAATCTTTAATCAAATACATTACCCTTCCCTCCCCCATCGAAATGACCTCTCTTCTATTTCGGTCACGTGGGATGGCGAAAGGGTGCGGCCGGATCCGATGAGGGTGCGGCTATCGGTGAACCGCCTCTCAGAGAATCACATTCAAATCTGCCTCCATTTTGTATGCAACGCTCAACCTCCAACGGTCCAATTAATTCCCGAAGGATAAAATCAAGCCCTGCCCAACATTTTTATCTAATTTCAGAAGCTGTTTCACGTCATGACAAGGAAAAAATGACAAGCTCAACTTCCGTTTCACGCTGACTTTAAGGAAATGTATTCCCTAATTTCTTGTAGCAATCAGAATTTCAGTTTTCACCTAGCAGACGATAAAATAAAAATACACTATAAGCTATCATAAGAATAGGAAATATCATGAAACCGGAAAAGCACACAAGCAACTTCATAATGACAGTATCAACCAAGCAAACACCTAGAAAAGTGCTGAGTAGTTCCTCACAGACAAACACTTCTCACATTTTCTTTATAAAATGTAGAAATGTAGTTATATTGCTCCAGCAGAAGCACAATGTTGAGTTTCAGGCTTCATTATGGTTTCTGATTGCTAATGCTTTTCCAACTAATGTGCTGACTGTCAGAGAACTCTCCAGTGATTGATTCATGAAACCAGACACTGAAACACACACAGACAAGAGATAAATACATAAGGTAATTTGAAACTACTTTACTTTTAGTGTTTCGTTCATAATATTCTTTATTTTATAATACCCAATTGATATACTTTGTAGATACTCAGTTTTTGGAAATTTACTGCTTAAAAAATACAGCTTTGACCAATACAAGTTCAAAATGGCCAAGGGTGCATGTTTTAGACATTTCATGTTGGTTACCAAGCATGGCTACACTGGTCATGCTGGTCTATTAAAACCAGTATCATTTAATGCAAGTTAAGACCACCTTATTAAGGTCCAAACTTTGTAGCATATACAGTATTAGAGATGATTCTGAATGAACATGTTTGTAGTTCAGTGAGTTAAACCGGGTCTCTAGAGGCCTACATTAGCAGTCAACAACCCTGTGGGATTTTCATGGTCTATTTCAGCACAGTTAGATCGGTGGGCGATGAATACTAATGACGGACATTTTAAGAGGTCCACTTGAGGGGAATGGAGACAAAGAGTCCATTTGACATACTTCACCATGTCAACTTCAGATGAGAGTACTTTTGCCTTGAGAGCATTGGTCACCACTCAGCTCTCGACAAAGTGAGGTCAAAACAAAAAAAAAAGTGCTTGGCAATGCAATCTGAAACATTTTGTGGCTTCCTAGAACACATATTAGGAAACTTTCCCACTGACTTAACAGTACTACAGGAAACCCACTACAGTAAAACAAAGGAAGTTACAAGATCTGGGGTTGGCTTTTAAAGGCCTGTTTATGCTTTGCTTTGGCTTTTGAAGTGGAGTGGGAGTTTGGACATATGATAGGTTTCATGTCTGAGAAACCACAATCACAAATTTAAAGGGGTAGACTAAACCACCACATTGGTATTGTTGGCGATTACTCGCTTGGTTGCACTCCTGACAGAAAAACGGATTTAAAAAACACCCAAGTCTACTTTACAAGGTATTTTGTTGTTTTTAAGACGGTGCCACATTACATAATACATAAAAGTAATCCTGAAACCTTTCCGTCAAGACCTCGGCTTTTAAGGGCTTGGAGCAAGGCTTTCCTCTTTCGCCATGGTGCTGTGTTTTCCTTCCTTTCAGGCCATCCTGGGAACCTGGAAAAGTAATTACATCATTGTGCCTGGCCTTTCAAACTCTTCAGAGTTGAACTGTGGGAATTGTGATACAGGAAGGAAAAGATTGCAGGTGTGTTTGGAATTACTGCGCAATAACAATGGAGGAACTGGTGAATAGGCCAGCGGCATCATGCATTTGCGGACTTGTGTACACATTGCGGTGCAGTTTCTCCTGTGTTGTTTTTGTCCAAACTTTACTTTACATTAGAGGCCTACAGAGTATTATGTACGAGTTCCCAACTTATCATTAGCTTTTTTTTTTTTTACACTGTTTATTTGTAAACCCTGATTTAACGTTGTTATTTGAAGTTCATATTAACAAGTTTAATAGCATTAAATTGACAAGTGCTTTTAATTTATTAGCATTTGTCCATCTGTGGGATTGTCGCCAAATAAATTTTCTCTGGTTGTCTTAAAGACAGCCAATATGATTTGTAAAAATGTGTACAATTTTGGGTGTACAAAACTATACAACTTAAAAATTGATGTTTTAATAGAAGTTTGGGGGGTTATGGGGAGGGGGCTTTATTGTTATGTCTAAGTTTTAACCCAACATAAATATTTATATGATGTTAACATATTTTACAAATTCGTATTACTTCACATGACAAGTTAGTTTGACGTTACTTTCATTAAATACTGAAGCTAAACCGAGTTTCTGATTGTGTATATGGTAAGTAAAACATTTTTTTTTTCATAAATTGCAAATAAAATAATCTTGAACTTGAATAAATTGCATTTGCAAAACCATTCTTACATAATTTTTTACAATAAATGGTTAAAATGATGCCAAACACATACATTCATAGTCTCCTAAAAGTTAGGTTCTGCAGAAATATTTAATGAAGGTCCATGAACAATCTTTATTAGTTTTTCAATAAACATTTGAAAATGGCTCATTTATTAGTTTTTTTTCCACCCAAACTAAATAAATATTATAATATTATATTTTTAGTTTCAGGAGTAGAAAACCAATGAAGCAAGTGTTGTTTAATATATGATTCGTTCTTTTAACCTGCGGATAAAAAAAGAATAGTTGATAGATAGATAAAACAGCATAGTAGCATTGCAAGTGACTGCCAATCATCTTTAGTTTATGTTGACCGTGAAACAGAAGGGCAGCGTAAAAATAAACCTTTGACTTTAGAAAAACATTAGGTCTCTGTTGTGTCTTGAACAAGTTGTGTTTATACCGTGAGCTGGAGGTCACCTGCCTTTCAAAACAAGACCAAACTACCATTTTTATGGACATATGACCAATGTCCCCCTTCTTCTACCACTTGCCTCCCAAAATAGTTCGAATAATGTCCCCGCATTGGCTACAATGCATATACACGTCACACTTTTCATGTTTTCATGCATTGTGTGCTGTAATCCCCTCAGCAGCATTGTGCAGTTCCCCTTTGACAGCTACATAAAAGGCTTCTGCTTTGAGACAACATGTGTATGAAGATCCGTCCTCCAGTCAAAACATCTTAGCTTTATTGACTGCTGCTGTGTCTCGCTAATAAAAGAGGGCACGTCTTTTGTTTATCCACAACACCCCTCTTAGCTATGAGCGTTGTCTATTGGATTGCCTTGAAAAAAGGGAATCAAAATAAATCAAGAGTGAGTCATTTGGTTCCAGGGAGGTATTTATCTCACAGATGCACTGCAGAAAACATCTCCCTCAACGCTTCACTCTTGTAGCCCTGTAGGGATCACATTCTTGCGTCTCATGAACTCTGTATAGGTAAAACAATGAATCATACAGTAGATAAACCCAAAGAGCCTGCTCCTTCTGCATTTGAGTAGATGTACACCTCCACTGAAATGCCATGGAAGGGATCAAATATTTACAGTTGTTTAGGTTTCATTTAAAATACATAGTGAATAGGCATTTGCTTGTATTTGCTTAAGCAAGCATAACTATTACCTTTGCTTATATCTGGTTACAGATATGAACTTATTTTTTTACCTGCATGGTAGAGTGATTTTTTTTTTTTTTTTACCGGTTGAAAAAAATACTTGCACTCAGTAAGGTACTCGTCATGTTTAGACTCGTAAATTGTATAGCCTTGGATCGAAGGATCTTTCAATTGGAGCCAGTAAAGAACCGCATAGCAACCAAATATAACATCCTAGCAACCATATAGCAATTTGGTAACAGTCACTCAGAAAACTTTAGCAATCATTTAGGGTGTGTGTTCCCACTTGGCATGTTTGGTTGGATTAACCCTTTCACGCATAGTGGTCACTAGGTCACACAGCTATTTAAAAAGCATTTTCTTGAATTTGATTTTAAAGGGTTTTGATGGGAAAGTTGCACATCAATCTCTTCAGTGGACCCTGTTGCATCATTCTATGCATTGCAATAAAGTTGTAAGCCATTGAGTTTTGAGTTTTTTTTCCCCCCTCCAAAGCAAGATGGCCAATCCCAGATAGCAGACTGACATTGAATCAACGTGGAAATATGACATAGAAACAACGTTGATCTGACATTGTTTTGCTCATCGAATTAACGTTGAACCAACGTCAGACGCGTCATTCTTTCAAAACTAACGGAAAATCAACTTGAAATCAGCGCGTTGTTTCAACGTTATGAAAGCAAACCAATTTTCGATTTCATTTAGCTTTGAAGAATGCCGCGTCTGACGTTGGTTCAACGTTAATTCGATGAGCAAATCAACGTTGTTTCAATGTCATGAGAGACGTCGTTTCCACGTTGATTCAATGTCAGTTTGCTGTCTGGGATGGCCAGTCAAACATGCCAAGTTGCTCCATAATATCCACCCAGACACTTTTGTAGAATAAATAAAAATATTGCAGCATCAAGCAGTATCTAATGAGTCATATCACAGTAAAATTTTCCAATTTTTGATTTTAGATTGGGAGAAAAATCTGATTAATCACCTGTCCACTATACAGTAGTGGACCTCATGCATCAGTGGCTATATTTTAGCTTCAATTCATACTTATACTGCGAATATTGTTTTTGAAAATACTTAATCTGCCGCAACTTTTTTTGACTGTAAATAAATGTATTTGTATTATTAGAAAGTAATTTGCATTGACGTCAAAAAAAGTTGTGTAATTACATAATTTGTGACTTGTAATGCATTACTTTACTCATTTCATCAAAAAGTAATCTAATTACGAAATGCATTACTTCTTAGATAAAAAAAATATATATGTTTACGTTATGAATGTTATGAATGAATGCCCTCCACTCCTGCTTCGAGATCATTCCTTCGGGGCGTAGGCTACGTATACCGTATGGCATGCCAAGAGGAATATTTTTAAGAGATCATTTGTTCCCTTGACGGTTAATGTTTTAAACTCAATTCTCAATTGAGGTAGCTTTTACAGGTGTGTGAATTCGCACATACTGTATTAATTTAACTGATGTATGAATTAACTATCCTTATGCCCTTGGGTTCGGTGTTAAAGATGCCAATGTGAATGCTAAGCAGGGGTGCGTTTCCAAAAGCATCGTTAGCCAACTATGGTCGCAAGTTCCGTCGTTATCAGCATAGTTCAACGAGTCGGTGTTTCCCGAAACCATCGTTCCAACGGACATTCGCAAACAGCATCGCAAAGTTGTGTGGTTTGAACAACAGCTCTCGACCTGTGGTTAGAGGCATCGTTTCTATATTTCATGGCATTTGGACGTAATAAATCCTTATCTTGAGCAAAATAAGCAAGCTGACATTCAGTACAACCGGTGCCTTTTATTTAGAATACATACAAATGGAATTTACGTCTTTTAGTTTGTCAAAAGATTTGAAGTAACGTTTTTGAAGAGTGCGCATGTGCGAACGTGCTCTACTATGTAAGAACGAGCCAAATATGTAATAAAGCAAAACAACTTCAGAACAATTAGAAATAGTCATCAGATGACATGTCTGTAATTTATATAAAACAAATCTAGCGTTAATTGGATCTCAAACAGTTTCATTAAAAGTTTTCTCCACCACGTGCGAAACCAACGTGGTTGAACGATACTTTGCGACAGTGGGTTTCGGGAAACAGTCGTATCTAGCTAGTTGATTTCTACAACAATGCATCGTACTATGGTAGTGAAACAGTGAACTACGTTGTTGTACGGGAAACACACCCCAGACCAGTACTCAATGCTGTTGGTATTGTGGTTTGTTTCTGGTTTGTAGCAAGCAAACCGAATTAAAGGCCATTGCACACTGAGTCCGAAATTCGCATCTGAAATTTTCACACCTAAAAAAAAAAAATCGACCTCACGTTACTGTATGTCAAATACCGCTTGCACACCGCCTCAGAAACTTTCGTCCATCATAAAAAAAAAAAAAATCGTTTTTCGCATCCGCAGCCAGCATTTTGAGAGTTTTTTTGGCAATTCAGGGCCGGGGGGAGCTCGTTACGCACATCATTCCACATGCGCAGTCCTTTCAGTTTCGGTTTTCAATTCGATCAAGTGTTTATACTGTATGTTCTCTCGATCGGATTAGAAAAGGAATAAACCTCCCCTTTCAATCAGATCGAAATTTCGGATCAAAGGTGTGATTGAGCAGCCAATTCGATAACTAATGTATTATTTGGGTACAATATATAACCTTTAGCCTATACAGCTGTTCTGTCTGCCCAACGCTTCTGCGTGTCCATACCTTAGACATACTGCCAGTCTCTGTTCAGGATCAATTGGTTCACGAAAATTGGTGGTCTTCTTTTTAATATGAGGCTCCAGAATCGCTAGCAAAGCATCAAACTGTCCCACTGACAGTCTGAAGTAAATTTTTAATCGCTCGGGATAAATTCGCAACTCCTTGATAAGGAGGTGGAACTCTTCCTCTCGGCGCAATTTGGATCGACCCAATATTTTCTCTTTTTTCTCTTTTCAATAAGAGAGAGGGCAACAAAATCATCCTCACTGCTTTACGAATCCATTTTGTATTTTTGTATGTTTTTTTCAGCAAAGGTATAATAAATACGCATCTTTCTCAGTGTGCAAGGTTTCTGTGCGTGACGAATTTTTAGGCTGACGAACACGAAAAAACACGTACGAAAATTTCAGACTCAGTGTTCAATGGCCTTAAGTGTAAACAAACCCTAAGAAATGTCCTTGCAACCACCCAGAACACCCTCGCGAATACAAAATTCTGTGATGAAACTCTAGACGGCGCAGACTAATAGGTTCACAAGACATCATTCTCAATAGGGCACAGCTGATTGGTTCCTGCTGGATCCGTAGCCAATGAGCTCGCTGCTCAATCTTCAAATACTTGATCAGGGTTCAGAAACCCTCCACCTTCCCCAGCTCCACCTGTATAGATCTGCTATGGTTAATTCATGTACGCTTTATTATACAGCATCAGTGTGTCTTACGTGCTCACATCAGCACAGTGTGTGTGTGTATTGGCAGTAGCAAGTCTCTCTTTCAGTAGCAGCAATATCAGGAGCAGCAGTAATAACAATAACAAGATATATCCCGCCAAGACCAAACACATCAATATTGGCATATCCATTACCGTGCCAAACACTCTGAGAGTTGTCATGAGAGAAATATAAAGCAAGGTGTTACTACTCTGAACAGCTTAGCAACTGCATAGCAATGCCCTGGCAGCCACACACAATGTTGCCAGAGGTTTAGCTTTTAAAACTACTGCAGATGAATCATGCAGCTAATCCTTTATGTTCAGTTTTATCTGTATACAATAAATGCTGTGATACTGAAAGTGTTCAGTTTTATCTGTATACAATAAATGCTGTGATACTGAAAGTGATACTGAAAGTGTTCAGTTTTATCTGTAAATGCTGTGATACTGAAAGTGATTTCATCTTTCAATGTAAAACACTAACCTCTTCCCTTGCTTCAAATCATCTATACAAATAATATTTTGAGATGAAATTGGCTGTTGAGTGTCACAATCATGATCACACGGTTCTTCAGAAATCAAGAGAATGGCTTATCTGAGGTCAGTGAGGGATGTAAAGGCACTGTCGACTCGCTCCATTTCTTACGCAATTTACTTCAGGTGAAGCAGTCAGACAATTGGACTCGGTGCCAAGTTGTGGCTGAGGGCATATTTTACACTTCAAAGTATACACCAGGGGATTATAGGCATATATAAAATATAAATCTGATATAGCAATTGATCCCAGATATGGTAACTGGGAAGTCTGCCATTATTTTTTCAAGGCTATTATGGGTTTCTGTATCCATGGATGAAAACGATACTGAATATCTGATCTCCGCTGGGCCATGTGTCCATATTTTTGATGTATTCTGCGTGTCATGTTGAAGATAAGTGATAGCGGGGCGGCTGCGATATCCCATTCTGCAAGTTTCATGCAGACAAATTACAAAAGGCTGTGTTTAACAGAAGACGTATGTTTCACTAGAATGAATCATCATAATGTTATTAATCGTAATGTGATTACGTAATTGTAGGTGTGTGTGTGTCTGTGTGTGTGTGTCCCGTCACTGTCTCCAGGGGGCATTGACAGAAATCGAATCTTGCAGGCTCTTATTTGTACATAGCTTCTCGGCACAATTGAAGAGACATCCACTGCTTCATAAAAAATGAGGTGAAATCTACAACAAAATGCAGATTATAAATTTCATAATTGCTGACTTTTTTTCTATTTTGTGTTGAAATGAATGTAAAAAAAAAAAACCTATTTAATACTTAAATATTTTTACTAAAATATACTTAATGTGCACTTGAGCACTTAAAGGCTTAAAATATTTGTTTTTATTTCTTGCATAATATACAGTAACAATAATTAAATAAAATGCCACTTAAAGGAGTAGTTCACTTTTGAAAAAAAAAAACAAAAAAAACTTTTGTTGTTAATTTACTCACCCCCATGTCATCCAAGATGTCCATGTCTTTCTTTCTTCAGTCAAAAAGAAATGGTGAAGGTTTTTGATGAAAACATTTTTCTCCATATAATGGACTTCATTGGGAACCAAACAGTTCAAGGTCCAAACGACACTTTCAGTACAAACTGCAAACTGATTCCAGACGATGAATAAGGGTATTATCAAGCGAAACGATCGCTCATTTAATAAATAAAATAACAAATAAATGAATAAATATCAAAGTTTAAGTTTTATAAGCTCAAATGGTCGCCTTGCTCTGTTCTGTGATGTTGTTCGTCACTCTTCTGTTCGAACTCGTTTATCAAAATGAACAAATCTTTTTCGGAACGAAACAAACGAATTGACTCGAAAAAAGATTTGTTCATTTTGATCAACGAGTTCGAACAGGAGAGTCACGAACGCGCATCACGCCTTGCTCTGTTGTGTGATGTTGTTCGTGACTCTCCTGTTCGAACTCGTTGATCAAAATGTACGAATCTTTTTCCAAGTCATTTGGTTCATTCAACGAACAAATTGACTCGGAAAAAGATTTGTTCATTTTGATCAACGAGTTCGAACAGGAGAGTCACAAACGCGCATCACAGAACAGAGCAAAAGAGCGATCGTTCCGCTTGATAAGACCCTTATTCATCGTCTGGAATCGTTTAAAGTCCTTTGAACAGTTTGTACTGAAAGTGTCTTTTGGACTTTGAACCGTTTGGTTGCATTGAAGTCCATTATATGGAGAAAAATCCTGGAATGTTTTCATCAAAAACCTTCATTTCTTTTCAACTGAAGAAAGAAAGACGTGGATCTTGCATGACATGGGGGTGAGTAAATTATCAGCAAACGTTTTTTGAAAAGTGAACTACTCCTTTAAGTGAATTTAAAGAAATTTGACTGTTTCTGACACACTTACATACACTTTTTAAAAAGGCACTTTGTAATGATGTCAAATTAAAAGTCAAATTAAATTTAAAGCATGCTTTAAAGTACTCTGATTTTGGTGCGTCGACTAACATGCCGAAGTACACGTAACATACTTGATTATGATTAAAACCTAGACTATATTACATTTTAAACTAAAAGTATTTTTAAAGTACATTTATGTACAATCTAGTGCATTTAAATGTTGTTAATTGCACCTTCATCATTACAAATGTGTAATTACAAATACATTTAAATTATGACATGAAATTACATCAAACTATATTTGTTCTCCACATTCAGCAGCACGCTTCAACCATAATTCAAAGACTAAAGTAATTATAAAATTAAAAATAAAGACGCACTTAAAGGATTAGTTCACTTCAAAATGAAAATTCTGGCATCATTTACTCACACTGAAGTTGTTTCAAACCTGTATGAGTTTCTTTCTTCTGCTGAACACAAATGATGATATTTTGAAGAATGTTGGTAACCAGACAGTTGATGGACCTCATTGACTCTCATAGTAGGAAAAAAAAAAATACTATGATAAATGTACTTTTTTTTATTTATATAACCATAAGAGAGAAATATTCTTAATTTTAAGTTTATTAATTTACTTAACTGTTTGCTTAGCAACACAATACTGTAGCATTCAAATTGCGAATACTGTGACCCAATCATAAATTGTAGCTCTACTACAATGTATGTGACATCCACAGTTTCTGCTTTTGTCGAACGTACTAAATCGATCACTTATAAGGTTCCATTTCAATTAGGACACTGCTCGTTTAGTATGCAGTATGACATCACATTTTAAAGAAAAATACAACTCCATTAATAAGCAATTAAAAAAAAATCACTGTCTCACAGTACTGCATAACTGGCAGAAAAGAAATGCGACCCGATGCATCACATCATTGCGTTAAGCTCAATATCTGATCTCCATTCCTCAGACGTTATTGTCTTTGTCAGGTCGAGACACTGAGCCATCTGATCCACTCATCTGCATGTGCGCTCGCATGTCCACACAGTAATGGACAGCGACAATCAATCGGCTGTGAAACATGCTTACAATGAGCAAAAATAAAATCCTTACTCCTGACACAACATTATTTTTCACGAGTCTATTAAAAAATAATGACATTTGCAACGACGGGGGAAGAATACGAAATGGGCAGTTAAGCAAAACGACACCATGCATTACGTGGTGATTAGTTTACTCAGTGGCCGTTAATGGATCTAATCAGAGCACATTAATTAACAAGACATGTAACTCTGTCTCCACCTGGACGGCTCATTTGTCTCTAGCGGTGATGTGTCCTATACGCCGAGACCCCACGGTTATGTACAATTCATGGGCGTTTATTTCCTCTTCATTCCTTGTGGTCTACTTAACTTGAAGTTAATGGCTGGTCACCGTAACATAAAATAGATGAAGGCATTGATTTTATTTAAAGGTGAAGTGTGCCATTTTTTTGAATTAGCTAGAATACCCAGAGTTGTACATAATAGTTCTCGACTTTATGCAGATATCAAAAGAATAACACGGTGTAGGGCGCTAATCGCTGTGAGGTTCAGGTAGTGACGATGAAGTTTATGCTGAAATTAGTGCATAATTTTTTTACACATTAGGCACTTTGCAGTTGTTATATACAACATACTCTTGATGAAATCTATGAGCTTCTTCTAATCTAAGACACAACTACCATTTTGATGCTTCTAAAAGTTCATAAAGAGATCGTACAACTTATCCATATGAATTGAGTTGTTTAGTCCAAGTTTTCTTAAGAGACTTGACCGCTTTATATGATGAACTGATTGAATTTAGGCTTTCTACATTTTTTTTTTATAATCACATATAAACGGAAGCTCAAGCATCTTCTCTTGACATGCAAGAACCAATGAGGTTCATTCTTGTGTTACGCATCATGTTTGAGCTTCAACAAGAACCAATGAGGTTCATTCTAGTGTTACGCATCACGTTTGAGCTTCTGCAAGAACCAATGAGGTTCATTCTCGTGTTACGCATCACGTTTGAGCTTCAGCAAGAACCAATAAGGTTCATTCTAGTGTTACGCATCACGTTTGAGCTTCTGCAAGAACCAATGAGGTTCATTCTCGTGTTACGCATCACGTTTGAGCTTCAGCAAGAACCAATGAGGTTCATTCTCGTGTTACGCATCACGTTTGAGCTTCAGCAAGAACCAATGAGGTTCATTCTCGTGTTACGCATCACGTTTGAGCTTCAACAAAAACCAATTAGGTTCATTCTCGTGTTACGCATCACGTTTGAGCTTCAACAAGAACCAATGAGGTTCATTCTCGTGTTACGCATCACGTTTGAGCTTCAGCAAGAACCAATAAGGTTCATTCTCGTGTTACGCATCACGTTTGAGCTTCAACAAGAACCAATTAGGTTCATTCTCGTGTTACGCATCACGTTTGAGCTTCAACAAGAACCAATGAGGTTCATTCTCGTGTTACGCATCACGTTTGAGCTTCAGCAAGAACCAATGAGGTTCATTCTCGTGTTACGCATCACGTTTGAGCTTCAGCAAGAACCAATGAGGTTCATTCTCGTGTTACGCATCACGTTTGAGGTTCAGCAAGAACCAATGAGGTTCATTCTCGTGTTACGCATCACGTTTGAGCTTCAACAAGAACCAATGAGGTTCATTCTCGTGTTACGCATCACGTTTGAGCTTCAGCAAGAACCAATGAGGTTCATTCTCGTGTTACGCATCACGTTTGAGCTTCAGCAAGAACCAATGAGGTTCATTCTCGTGTTACGCATCACGTTTGAGCTTCAGCAAGAACCAATGAGGTTCATTCTCGTGTTACGCATCACGTTTGAGGTTCAGCAAGAACCAATGAGGTTCATTCTCGTGTTACGCATCATGTTTGAGCTTCAACAAGAACCAATGAGGTTCATTCTAGTGTTACGCATCACGTTTGAGCTTCTGCAAGAACCAATGAGGTTCATTCTCGTGTTACGCATCACGTTTGAGCTTCAACAAGAACCAATGAGGTTCATTCTCGTGTTACGCATCACGTTTGAGCTTCAGCAAGAATCAATGAGGTTCATTCTCGTGTTACGCATCATGTTTGAGCTTCTGCAAGAACCAATGAGGTTCATTCTAGTGTTACGCATCACGTTTGAGCTTCAGCAAGAACCAATGAGGTTCATTCTCGTGTTACGCATCACGTTTGAGCTTCAGCAAGAACCAATGAGGTTCATTCTCGTGTTACGCATCACGTTTGAGCTTCAGCAAGAACCAATGAGGTTCATTCTCATGTTACGCATCACGTTTGAGCTTCAACAAGAACCAATGAGGTTCATTCTAGTGTTACGCATCACGTTTGAGCTTCAGCAAGAACCAATGAGGTTCATTCTCGTGTTACGCATCACGTTTGAGCTTCAACAAGAACCAATGAGGTTCATTCTAGTGTTACGCATCACGTTTGAGCTTCGGCAAGAACCAATGAGGTTCATTCTAGTGTTACGCATCACGTTTGAGCTTCAACAAGAACCAATGAGGTTCATTCTAGTGTTACGCATCACGTTTGAGCTTCTGCAAGAACCAATGAGGTTCATTCTCGTGTTACGCATCACGTTTGAGCTTCAGCAAGAACCAATGAGGTTCATTCTCATGTTACGCATCACGTTTGAGCTTCAACAAGAACCAATGAGGTTCATTCTAGTGTTACGCATCACGTTTGAGCTTCAGCAAGAACCAATGAGGTTCATTCTCGTGTTACGCATCACGTTTGAGCTTCAACAAGAACCAATGAGGTTCATTCTAGTGTTACGCATCACGTTTGAGCTTCGGCAAGAACCAATGAGGTTCATTCTAGTGTTACGCATCACGTTTGAGCTTCAACAAGAACCAATGAGGTTCATTCTAGTGTTACGCATCACGTTTGAGCTTCTGCAAGAACCAATGAGGTTCATTCTCGTGTTACGCATCACGTATAAGCTTCAGCAAGAACCAATGAGGTTCATTCTAGTGTTACGCATCACGTTTGATTTTCAGCAAGAACCAATGAGGTTCATTCTAGTGTTACGCATCACGTTTGAGCTTCAACAAGAACCAATGAGGTTCATTCTAGTGTTACGCATCACGTTTGAGCTTCAGCAAGAACCAATGAGGTTCATTCTCGTGTTACGCATCACGTATGAGCTTCAGCAAGAACCAATGAGGTTCATTCTCGTGTTACGCATCACGTTTGAGCTTCAGCAAGAACCAATGAGGTTCATTCTCGTGTTACGCATCACGTTTGAGGTTCAGCAAGAACCAATGAGATTCATTCTCGTGTTACTGTGGTTAATACATTTTTCTTAATTCACACGACCTTTCCACGTCTATAAATCAACCTTTAAAATTAAGCTACTGTATATAAGTTCTTCCAGACCAGAATCCTGTTTTTTTTTTTTCAAAGACAAAGAAAACATTTATTGAAGGAGTGAATTAAAAAAAATAATCATTTGTAGTTGTTTTGGCATATTTAATGCTTGTTTTGTTTGATAAACATCTTGATTATATTACATTATATTCATTTATTTTATATTAATTGATTATATTACATTGTTATAGGCATAATGACACCTTATCCAATGGCATGCTTATAGTCGTCACTCCAAATTAAAATAAGCGATATAAGATAATATGAAAAGACTTTACCTTTAAAACCGTTTCAACATTGACTGCATTGCTTTTGATTATGTGATTATATTATTCACTTTGTGCTTCTTTTGATGTCCAAGACTTTCATCACAATGGATCAAATGAAAATGATCAAAATTAAAGCAAATGCAAATTTCAAAGCCAAATTTCGTCTGATGATGTTTGTGTTATTTGGTATTCCTTTATTGAGAAATACAATAGTAACAGATAAAATATTAAAACTTTTCATCTCCCCAGCGCAAACTAGATAGAAATATTCAAATGAAAACACAAATGGGCATTCGAGTGGGCCTACTGCAGATATGCTCAAATATACAAGGAAACTGAATGATTGGATTAGATGCTGGTTTGATTAAAGTACTGTGGGAAATTCTCCAGTGTGTGTCGAGTGTGTTTCAGTGCAGTGGATGTTCTCTGGCCTCAGGCTGTTCTCAATAGAGCTGCATGCACAGTCCCGTCTGCTGCTGGAGGTGAGACGAGAGGCTGTTACGAGAGACTCCCACACACACACACACACACGTTTGGTTTACTATGTTTGTGGGCACTCTCCATAGACGTAATGGTTTTTATTCTGTACAAACTGTATATTCTCTCCCCATACACTAACACAAAACTTTCTTCATTTTTACATTCTCAAAAAAACTCATTCTGTATGATTTATAAGTTGTCTCCCTTGTCCCCACCGGGATAGAAAAACACGTACACATACACGTGCACATGCACGCACACGTACACACTCAATATACTAGCAATGACAATAACGAGTTATAAAGTACAAAAACTCTGTGAACAAGCCATGCTTTTAATTTTTAGAATTGTCTAAAAAATGTATTGCATACGTAATAAACAATTTAAATGTGCACTTGTAGTGTACTTAAAAGTATATTTAGAAAAATGTACATGCAGATATTAATATTAATGAAATAAAAGGCCACATAAGTGTACTTAATAAGAGTTATGTTTCTTAAGAACACTTGTAAAAAGTATGTTTTGTAATGATAAAAGTTTTGCTTTAAAGTACATTTTAAATCATTGTGTTAATAATATTTTGCCATTCTTTAAGTACACTTATTTAGAATATATTTTACATGTACTAAATAGCAACTTCATTTTTACAAATGTTTAATTACAAATATATTTACATATTTTGGTTTGCCATAAATGCTTGTCAACTTTAACCATATTTCAAAGTTATGAAATTACTTAAAAGGATGTGCTTAAGCCCTGTTTGCAGTAAGTGGGTAGAAAAAAATCATTCAGCTAAATGCATTCAATATAAATTAAAAAATTTAATGGTTCACATGGAGTTAAAAAGTCTTACTTAATATTATTTTATGGAATATTAATTCTGTAATAAATGCTCTTTTTGAAAGTATGAAAGTGAAGTGTACTAGTACACTTGTACTAAAGTGTACTTCTTTTTCACAAGGTAATACTGTATATAGTTGAAGCATAATATTGTGATGGAGAGGTCAATGGGGTCAAGGTTTACACCATTATTTTTGACTAATTTTAATATGTAGTCATGCATTATTATTTTTTTGTTCATAAGAAAGTTCATTTATAATATCACAGTTAAGTTGTCCTCTTTCTGCTTCCTTCCACCTCACATCGCGAGATAATTGATAGTCAGGGGTTTGTGCATTCTCAACTGCATGCTATGTAAAAAATTTACACAATGTATAATCATGCATTTCAGTGTTCTGGCATTCACCACGCAGCTTGATGTTTGCATACATGAGCATCTTTCAACTCCACAGGCATACCCAGAGGAGACGTGGTGAGAGCATGAGCCTGGGAACAACAAACCTCTTTCCCCTGGAGGGATCAGATGTATTCATCCTAAAGCAGCGGTGGAGACGCGATCCGTTGCTTCTGCTCTCAGATGAACCCATTTGATCATGCGCTAATGTTGCCTACGGTATGGGGTGCGATGGTACAGTAGACTGTTGGCTTTAAAGGGAAGCTTCCTACACTCACATTAGAAGTTTGGTGTCACTTGCTCTACTGGTGCCATTGTTATTCTCCATACACTGAGCTGTTGTTGTCCCGTGACAAAGGAGCTTTGTGACAAGAATCTTCCTCTTGTTTGACCTACAATTGTTGTGGCAGTCTTTAGCAAATTCCTTGAGCGTTTTAAGCTGTGTTCGGCACCTTAGCCGTCAATGAGAAGGTTCAGAGGGCTCAGACAATAAAACCTCAGTGACGATCTTGTGACAGTTGCCAATACACATGTAACAAATTCCACTTCCAGCTTATAGGAGTCCCTTTAACTAGCCCAGTTCATTCAAAATGGGCCAAGCAGAGAAGCGACCAAACACCTGTATGTTTTCCCTATTTAAATACAGTCAGTGACTCAGTTACACAAATAGTGAAACTCAACCGAGGACGGTGACACAAAATAAAACGTTGCGCTTTTCTAAGTGTGAAAAGTGTATAACTATATTGTATGGCGGAATACCACAACAAGTGCTTGGGAGCACTTCGACTCGGCGCATATATATCTATGGACTCGGCGCAGTAATATCATCACTCCGGAGACGGGGGAGTGGACTTGTCACGAGTGATGATATTACTGTGCCGAGTCCATACATAAGCCGAGTCGAAGTGCTCCCAAGCACTTGCTAGTTTAGTGCGATCAAAGTGTCTTAGAGATTGCACGCACTGAGACGAGAGAGGTATGTAGTAACTCGTCTTCGTTAAGGGAATAACATAGTTTAATATGAAAAAAAAACGGTGGTGTATCCCTTTAAAGAATATTACAAACTTTTCATTTAGATCCTAAAGAATCAAATTAACTTGTATGAAAATGGAATTATATGGCCCCTTTAAAAATCTTTTTAAGAGGATTTGAATCAGCAAAATGTCTCGGCTGACCAACATTAGCACATACCTAAACGGGCTCTTGGAATAATATCTCCTCACAGACTAAAACAAAAAAAACTGTCTATATTTTCTCAGCTCTTTTTTTTGATTGTTTTTTTTTTGTAAACAATTTTACACCTGCAAGGTGACAATCTGGACTCTGACACATTCAGTGCCTCGCAGTGAATAAACTTTACAGTGTGTGAAAGCATGTTTACGTTTGTTTTTGAAAAGGTTTAAACTAATGGATTTGACTGACTCAAAGGCCAGTGCAGTCAAGCTGTTTGTCTTCCGTTTTTTTCTTTTTTCTTTTACCTGGCGTGAACTAGTCACTGCGTGTGGTTATTGTCTCGTTCTTTTTTCTCTCTCACTTTTGGTTTGCACTCATGAATAACCTCACCCCGTCACTCCCCCTCTCCATGTATAAAGAATATTATTTACAACTACATTTTTACATTCTGAAGAAAAGTGGTGGTGTACCTAAGTGGTACTTGCCTGAGGCAAAAATCACTGTTATCATGCCAGCATGTGGATTCTTTAAGTGTGTTATTTCCTCAATAAGTGCTCTTTTTAAAAGTGTGCTAAAGTGTATTTAATTTTCACAAAGGTAGGAATTGTTATACGGTTACCAAATGGATTTTAGAATGTTGGGTGTTTTGGTTGTTTTTTGATTACAGGCCAAAATGATCCGCAAGTCTTTATGACATTCTTGAAAGCTTGTTTCTGCCACTGAATAAAATAAAGAGGTAATTAAAACTTTGTATCTTACAATTCGGACTTTATTACACACAAGTGCAACTTTAAATTACACAATACTGACTTTAACACTCACTACGGGGAATTTATATCATGCAATTGTGTGAACAAAAGTTAGATTGCTAGAGAAAAATGTCAAAATTACAAGAGAAAAAAGTCAGAATTGCGAGATATAAACTCACAATTGTGAGAAAAAAGTCAGAAAATAGTAAGTGAAAATAGTCAGAATAGTGAGTGAAGAAAGTCAGAATAGTGAGCGAAGAAAGTCAGAATAGCAAGTGAAAAAATCAGAATAGTGAGTGAAAATAGTCAGAATAGTGAGTGAAAAAAGTCAGAATAGTGAGTGAAAAAATCAGAATAGCGAGTGAAGAAAGTCAGAATAGTGAGTGAAAATAGTCAGAATAGTGAGTGAAGAAAGTCAGAATATCGAGTGAAGAAAGTCAGAATAGTGAGTGAAAAAAGTCAGAATAGCGAGTGAAGAAAGTCATAATACTGAGGGAAGAAAGTCAGAATAGTGAGTGAAAATAGTCAGAATAGTGAGTGAAGAAAGTCATAATACTGAGTGAAGAAAGTCAGAATAGTGAGTGAAAATAGTCAGAATAGTGAGTGAATAAAGTCAGAATAGCGAGTGAAGAAAGTCATAATAGTGAGTAAAAAGTCAGAATAGTGAGTGAAAATAGTCAGAATAGTGAGTGAAAATAGTCAGAATAGTGAGTGAATAAAGTCAGAATAATGAGTGAAGAAAGTCAGAATAGTGAGTGAAAAAAGTCAGAATAGCGAGTGAAAAAAGTCAGAATAGCGAGTGAAGAAAGTCGTAATACTGAGGGAAGAAAGTCAGAATAGTGAGTGAAAATAGTCAAAATAGCGAGTGAAGAAAGCCATAATACTGAGTGAAGAAAGTCAGAATAGTGAGTGAAAATAGTCAGAATAGTGAGTGAAGAAAGTCAGAATAGTGAGTGAAAAAAGTCAGAACAGCAAGTGAAGAAAGTCATAATAGTGAGTGAATAAAGTCAGAATAGTGAGTGAAAATAGTCAGAATAGTGAGTGAAAATAGTCAGAATAGTGAGTGAAAAAAGTTAGAATAGTGAGTGAAAAAAGTCAGAATAGTGAGTGAAAAAAGTCAGAATAGCGAGTGAAAAAAGTCATAGCGAGTGAAAAAAAGTCAGAATAGTGAGTAAAAAAGTCAGAATAGTGAGTGAAAATAGTCAGAATAGTGAGTGAAAAAAGTTAGAATAGTGAGTGAAAAAAGTCAGAATAGTGAGTGAAAAAAAGTCAGAATAGCGAGTGAAAAAAGTCAGAATAGTGAGTGAAAAAAGTCAGAATAGCGAGTGAAAATAGTCAGAATAGTGAGTGAAAATAGTCAGAATAGTGAGTGAAAAAAGTTAGAATAGTGAGTGAAAAAAGTCAGAATAGTGAGTGAAAAAAGTCAGAATAGTGAGTGAAAATAGTCATAATAGTGAGTGAAAAAAAGTCAGAATAGCGAGTGAAAAAAGTCAGAATAGTGAGTGAAAAAAGTCAGAATAGCGAGTGAAAAAAGTCAGAATAGTGAGTGAAAATAGTCAGAATAGTGAGTGAAAAAAGTTAGAATAGTGAGTGAAAAAAGTCAGAATAGTGAGTGAAAAAAGTCAGAATAGTGAGTGAAAAAAGTCAGAATAGTGAGTGAAAAAAGTCAGAATAGTGAGTGAAAAAAGTCAGAATAGCGAGTGAAAAAAGTCAGAATAGCGAGTGAAAAAAGTCAGAATAGCGAGTGAAAAAAGTCAGAATAGTGAGTGAAAATAGTCAGAATAGCGAGTGAAAAAAGTCAGAATAGCGAGTGAAAAAAGTCAGAATAGTGAGTGAAAAAGTCAGAATAGTGAGTGAAGAAAGTCAGAATAGTGAGTGAAGAAAATCAGAATAGAGAGTGAAAAAAGTCAGAATAGTGAGTGAAGAAAGTCAGAATAGTGTGTAAAAAAAAGTCAGAATAGTGAGTGAAAATAGTCAGAATAGTGAATGAAGAAAGTCAGAATAGCGAGTGAAAAAAGTCAGAATAGTGAGTGAAAATAGTCAGAATAGTGAATGAAGAAAGTCAGAATAGAGAGTAAAAAAAGTCAGAATAGTGAGTGAAAAAGACAGAATAGTGAGTGAAGAAAGTCACAATAGTGAATGAAAAAAGTCAGAATAGCGAGTGAAGAAAGTCGTAATACTGAGGGAAGAAAGTCAGAATAGTGAGTGAAAATAGTCAAAATAGCGAGTGAAGAAAGCCATAATACTGAGTGAAGAAAGTCAGAATAGTGAGTGAAAATAGTCAGAATAGTGAGTGAAGAAAGTCAGAATAGTGAGTGAATAAAGTCAGAACAGCAAGTGAAGAAAGTCATAATAGTGAGTGAAAAGTCAGAATAGTGAGTGAAAATAGTCAGAATAGTGAGTGAAAATAGTCAGAATAGTGAGTGAAAAAAGTTAGAATAGTGAGTGAAAAAAGTCAGAATAGTGAGTGAAAAAAGTCAGAATAGCGAGTGAAAAAAGTCAGAATAGCGAGTGAAAAAAGTCAGAATAGTGAGTGAAAAAAGTCAGAATAGTGAGTGAAAATAGTCAGAATAGCGAGTGAAAAAAGTCAGAATAGCGAGTGAAAAAAGTCAGAATAGTGAGTGAAAAAGTCAGAATAGTGAGTGAAGAAAGTCAGAATAGTGAGTGAAAAAAGTCAGAATAGTGAGTGAAAAAAGTCAGAATAGCGAGTGAAAAAAGTCAGAATAGCGAGTGAAAAAAGTCAGAATAGTGAGTGAAAAAAGTCAGAATAGTGAGTGAAAATAGTCAGAATAGCGAGTGAAAAAAGTCAGAATAGCGAGTGAAAAAAGTCAGAATAGTGAGTGAAAAAGTCAGAATAGTGAGTGAAGAAAGTCAGAATAGTGAGTGAAGAAAATCAGAATAGAGAGTGAAAAAAGTCAGAATAGTGAGTGAAGAAAGTCAGAATAGTGTGTAAAAAAAGTCAGAATAGTGAGTGAAAATAGTCAGAATAGTGAATGAAGAAAGTCAGAATAGCGAGTGAAAAAAGTCAGAATAGTGAGTGAAAATAGTCAGAATAGTGAATGAAGAAAGTCAGAATAGAGAGTAAAAAAAGTCAGAATAGTGAGTGAAAAGTCAGAATGAGAGTAAAAAAGTCAGAATAGTGAGTGAAAAGTCAGAATGAGAGTAAAAAAGTCAGAATAGTGAGTGAAAAAAGTCACAATAGTGAATGAAAAAAATCAGAATAGTGAGTGAAAAAAGTCAGAATAGTGAGTGAAAAAAGTCAGAATAGTGAGTGAAGAAAATCAGAATAGAGAGTGAAAAAAGTCAGAATAGTGAGTGAAGAAAGTCAGAATAGTGTGTAAAAAAAGTCAGAATAGTGAGTGAAAATAGTCAGAATAGTGAATGAAGAAAGTCAGAATAGCGAGTGAAAAAAGTCAGAATAGTGAGTGAAAATAGTCAGAATAGTGAATGAAGAAAGTCAGAATAGAGAGTAAAAAAAGTCAGAATAGTGAGTGAAAAAGACAGAATAGTGAGTGAAGAAAGTCACAATAGTGAATGAAAAAAGTCAGAATAGCGAGTGAAGAAAGTCGTAATACTGAGGGAAGAAAGTCAGAATAGTGAGTGAAAATAGTCAAAATAGCGAGTGAAGAAAGCCATAATACTGAGTGAAGAAAGTCAGAATAGTGAGTGAAAATAGTCAGAATAGTGAGTGAAGAAAGTCAGAATAGTGAGTGAATAAAGTCAGAACAGCAAGTGAAGAAAGTCATAATAGTGAGTGAAAAGTCAGAATAGTGAGTGAAAATAGTCAGAATAGTGAGTGAAAATAGTCAGAATAGTGAGTGAAAAAAGTTAGAATAGTGAGTGAAAAAAGTCAGAATAGTGAGTGAAAAAAGTCAGAATAGCGAGTGAAAAAAGTCAGAATAGCGAGTGAAAAAAGTCAGAATAGTGAGTGAAAAAAGTCAGAATAGTGAGTGAAAATAGTCAGAATAGCGAGTGAAAAAAGTCAGAATAGCGAGTGAAAAAAGTCAGAATAGTGAGTGAAAAAGTCAGAATAGTGAGTGAAGAAAGTCAGAATAGTGAGTGAAGAAAATCAGAATAGAGAGTGAAAAAAGTCAGAATAGTGAGTGAAGAAAGTCAGAATAGTGTGTAAAAAAAAGTCAGAATAGTGAGTGAAAATAGTCAGAATAGTGAATGAAGAAAGTCAGAATAGCGAGTGAAAAAAGTCAGAATAGTGAGTGAAAATAGTCAGAATAGTGAATGAAGAAAGTCAGAATAGAGAGTAAAAAAAGTCAGAATAGTGAGTGAAAAGTCAGAATGAGAGTAAAAAAGTCAGAATAGTGAGTGAAAAGTCAGAATGAGAGTAAAAAAGTCAGAATAGTGAGTGAAAAAAGTCACAATAGTGAATGAAAAAAATCAGAATAGTGAGTGAAAAAAGTCAGAATAGTGAGTGAAAAAAGTCAGAATAGTGAGTGAAGAAAATCAGAATAGAGAGTGAAAAAAGTCAGAATAGTGAGTGAAGAAAGTCAGAATAGTGTGTAAAAAAAAGTCAGAATAGTGAGTGAAAATAGTCAGAATAGTGAATGAAGAAAGTCAGAATAGCGAGTGAAAAAAGTCAGAATAGTGAGTGAAAATAGTCAGAATAGTGAATGAAGAAAGTCAGAATAGAGAGTAAAAAAAGTCAGAATAGTGAGTGAAAAGTCAGAATGAGAGTAAAAAAGTCAGAATAGTGAGTGAAAAGTCAGAATGAGAGTAAAAAAGTCAGAATAGTGAGTGAAAAAAGTCACAATAGTGAATGAAAAAAATCAGAATAGTGAGTGAAAAAAGTCAGAATAGTGAGTGAAAAAAGTCAGAATAGTGAGTGAAGAAAGTCAGGGGTGCATTTCCCGAAAGCATCGTTAGCCAACTATGGTCGCAAGTTCCGTCGTTATCAGCATAGTTTAACGAGTCGGTGTTTCCCGAAACCATCGTTTCAACGGACATTCGCAAACAGCATCGCAAAGTTGTGTGGTTTGAACGACAGCTCTCGACCTGTGGTTAGAGGCGTAGTTTCTATATTGCATCACATTTGGAGGTAATAAATCCTTATCTTGAGCAAAATAAGCAAGCTGACATTCAGTGCAACTGGTGCCTTTTATTTAGAATACATACAAATGGAATTTACATCTTTTCGGTTTTTTTTAAAGATTTGAAGTAACATGTTTGAAGAGTGCGCATGTGCGAACGTGCTCTACTTATGTAAGAACGAGCCAAATATTGAGTCTGGTAATAAAGCAAAATAACTGAGAACAATTAGAAATAGTCCTTATTATTGGAGTGGTTATTGGAGTTATTACTCCACCACGTGCGAAACCAGCGTGGTTGAACGATACTTTGCGACAATGGGTTTTGGGAAACAGTCGTGACTAGCTAGTTGATTTTTCCAACGATGCATCGAACTGTGGTAGTGAAACAGCGAACTACGTCGTTGTACGGGAAACGCACCCCAGAATAGTGAGTGAAGAAAGTCAGAATAGTGAGTGAAAAAAGTCAGAATAAAAGCGAGATTTAAACTCACAATTGCGAGAGAAAAAAATGCGAGAAAAATTTTCAGATTTGCGAGTTTATCTGGAAAAAGTCTAAATTTATCTTGCAATTATGACATAACTTGCAATTGCAAGTTAAAACTCGTAATTCTGAGAAAAAAAAAGTCAGAATTACTAGCTGTAAACATAATTTTATATATATGTATATATAAAAAAGTCTGAATTCTAAGATAAAAAGTCACAAGTGTCTTTAACTTTTTTTTTATTTTTTAATTCCTTGACAGAAACAAGTTTCCATTCATTCTAGTCTCAGGTACTTCAATGTAACTTTTTCTCCATTTTTATCATCAGGCAAAATGTTTGAAAGTAACACGACGCCTCTCCTCAAAAAAGTCAAGGTTTCATTCACGCCCACAGCACTCACATAGTATGTGCTTTTGCAAGCTGCAATAATAAAGTAATCCATCACGAATCACACAATTTTACACTCGCATAAATTCTTCCTCTTGAGTAAATTCTGACAGAACAATAAGCCGCGCTATCTGTGTTTTAACTGGCGCTGGGAGTACCTACTGGAGCGCAGCCAAAACAATTCATTCAGATGGAATTTTGGTTCACGCCCATGTTATTTCACTCGTATTTTGGAGTGAACATTGTGTTCCCTCATAGGATACTGCAGAAACGTGCTCACTGTGAATTTGGTGTACAGGATGGTGTTGCCAGTCCTGGTCGTGTTGGAACATGAACATGAGGCTGTTTTTGTTTCAACAGACTGAACATGTAAAGGTGTTGTGCACTTTCATCCCCTTCGACATCCTTTTATCTGCACTGTACCATCATAAATGTGACCTTCAGTTATGTTTTACGATGTGCAACAGATCAATGGCACGTATTGAGAAGTATAGACTAAGGTTGCACTGGTGAATGTCAGTGGATCAGTAACTACACACACCTACGCTACACTTTATCACTTGCGTTCTTAACTAGGAAGGTTTCAGACTTGGAAAAGTCTCACAACACATTCAGTCAATGAAAGCCTGTAGTCCTCACAGACATCCCTTCACCATATAAGGCTCGTGACGATTTGTAGATAGTATCTGCGTGGGTCAGCCGTTCTTTGAATGCTTTTGACACGAATGCTGAGCATACCAGACATGCTACCTATCTCATTGTCCTGGTTTCAGCTCTGTTGCTATGACGACCGTACATACACTTATGTGGTACAGTATGCGGGAAGTCGATTACATCTGTACTAAAGCTCACGGATTGTGTCAATTATTTGATGCATGATGAGTAAAGTGTGTCTTCACTTTATTTTTTAAATCATAATTTAATGAATGTGCAGGCTTTAATAACAAATTTGGTTTTCTGACAGGTTGCTAGGGTGTTGCTATGCTGTTTGTAGGGTGTTCTGTGATATTGTGTTCTGGGCATTGCTTGAGTCTTTTGGGTAGGGTGTTCTGGGTGGTTACCAGGGTGTTGCTTGAGTCTTTCAGATGGTTACAATGTTGTTCTAGATGGTTGCCAGGGCTTTGCTATGTGGTTGCTATGGTTCACTCTAAAGTCTCTATGGCGTTTCTATGCTGTTTTTAGGGTGTTCTGTGATATTGTGTTCTGGGCATTGCTTGAGTCTTTTGGGTTTTTGCTAGGGTGTTCTGGGTGGTTACCAGGGTGTTGCTTGAATCTTTCAGATGGTTACAATGGTATTCTAGATGGTTGCCAGGGCTTTGCTATGTGGTTGCTATGGTTCACTAAAGTCTCTATGGCGTTTCTTTGCCATTTTTAGGGTGTTCTGTGATATTGTGTTCTGGGCATTGCTTGAGTCTTTTGGGTGTTTGGTAGGGTGTTCTGGGTGGTTACCAGGGTGTTGCTTGAGTCTTCAGATGGTTACAATGGTGTTCTAGATGGTTGCCAGGGCTTTGCTATGTGGTTGCTATGGTTCACTCTAAAGTCTCTATGGCGTTTCTATGCTGTTTTTAGGGTGTTCTGTGATATTGTGTTCTGGGCATTGCTTGAGTCTTTTGGGTGTTTGGTAGGGTGTTCTGGGTGGTTACCAGGGTGTTGCTTGAGTCTTCAGATGGTTACAATGGTGTTCTAGATGGTTGCCAGGGCTTTGCTATGTGGTTGCTATGGTTCACTCTAAAGTCTCTATGGCGTTTCTATGCTGTTTTTAGGGTGTTCTGTGATATTGTGTTCTGGGCATTGCTTGAGTCTTTTGGGTTTTTGCTAGGGTGTTCTGGGTGGTTACCAGGGTGTTGCTTGAATCTTTCAGATGGTTACAATGGTATTCTAGATGGTTGCCAGGGCTTTGCTATGTGGTTGCTATGGTTCACTAAAGTCTCTATGGCGTTTCTTTGCCATTTTTAGGGTGTTCTGTGATATTGTGTTCTGGGCATTGCTTGAGTCTTTTGGGTGTTTGGTAGGGTGTTCTGGGTGGTTACCAGGGTGTTGCTTGAGTCTTCAGATGGTTACAATGGTGTTCTAGATGGTTGCCAGGGCTTTGCTATGTGGTTGCTATGGTTCACTCTAAAGTCTCTATGGCGTTTCTATGCTGTTTTTAGGGTGTTCTGTGATATTGTGTTCTGGGCATTGCTTGAGTCTTTTGGGTGTTTGGTAGGGTGTTCTGGGTGGTTACCAGGGTGTTGCTTGAGTCTTCAGATGGTTACAATGGTGTTCTAGATGGTTGCCAGGGCTTTGCTATGTGGTTGCTATGGTTCACTCTAAAGTCTCTATGGCGTTTCTATGCTGTTTTTAGGGTGTTCTGTGATATTGTGTTCTGGGCATTGCTTGAGTCTTTTGGGTGTTTGGTAGGGTGTTCTCGGTGCTTACCAGGGTGTTGCTTGAGTCTTTCAGATGGTTACAATGGTGTTCTAGATGGTTCCCAGTGCTTTGCTATGTGGTTGCTATGGTTCACTAAAGTCTCTATGGCGTTTCTATGCTGTTTTTAGGGTGTTCTGTGATATTGTGTTCTGGGCATTGCTTGAGTCTTTTGGGTGTTTGGTAGGGTGTTCTCGGTGCTTACCAGGGTGTTGCTTGAGTCTTCAGATGGTTACAGTGGTGTTCTAGATGGTTGCCAGGGCTTTGCTATGTGGTTGCTATGGTTCACTAAAGTCTCTATGGCGTTTCTATGCTGTTTTTAGGGTGTTCTGTGATATTGTGTTCTGGGCATTACTTGAGTCTTTTGGGTGTTTGGTAGGGTGCTCTCGGTGCTTACCAGGGTGTTGCTTGAGTCTTCAGATGGTTACAGTGGTGTTCTAGATGGTTGCCAGGGCTTTCCTATGTGGTTGCTATGGTTCACTAAAGTCTCTATGGCGTTTCTTTGCCATTTTTAGGGAGTTCTGTGATATTGTGTTCTGGGCATTGCTTGAGTCTTTTGGGTGTTTGGTAGGGTGTTCTCAGTGCTTACCAGGGTGTTGCTTGAGTCTTCAGATGGTTACAATGGTGTTCTAGATGGTTGCCAGGGCTTTGCTATGTGGTTGCTATGGTTCACTAAAGTCTCTATGACATTTCTATGCTGTTTTTAGGGTGTTTTGTGATATTGTGTTCTGGGCATTGCTTGAGTCTTTTGAGTGTTTGCTAGGGTGCTCTGGGTGTTTACCAGGGTGTTGCTTGAGTCTTTCAGGAGGTTACTAGGGCGTTCTAGGTGGTCGCCAGGGCTGTGCCATGTGGTTGCAATGGTTTTATTTTTATTTTATTTATTTATTTAACAGGGACCATACAGTCAAACATAGTCACAATAGAAAGCCTGTAACTGATGCGCAGCATATAGAGTTTGCAGCTAATGCTAATTTACAACTCCTGTCCCTGGTTGGGCATTTCTAAGTACATTATAAATAAATACATACAAATATAAAACATTGACATTTCTTCAAACACACACACACACACAACCAGAAAAAGAACAATAAAGTTCTCTAAATAGTTGCTAGGGTGTTGCTATGCAGTTTCCAGGGTGTTATGGGTTGTTGCCAGGGTGTTATTATGCGGTTGCTAATAGTATAAAGCAATAATATTAATAGTGTTTGCTTAAGGAAACATTAATAATAACATATGGAAGTCGGGAAATGCACATTTGTAATATAATTTAATGTCATTATGACAAAGTGGCACACTGGAATGGGCGTTGCATCATCAAAGTTTGTGTTCTAGATGATTCTAGTTGGCTAATGAATGACATTGTTGCACATATGTAACTATGCATGGAATGCCTCTGTGTGGCTGCTTTCTGTATCATTGCACAAGGTTAGATTTTATCTCAAGTTCAAGTTGAGCAAATTCTTTTTACCGTGATAAAGACGCCTTTATTAGATGGCTCTTACACAACGTCCTGTTCATACGATAGAGAAATCGCAAAGAAAACACCTATTGCAGAGTAGATCCATGAACAATAATATCTTCTCTGCTCTGAGTTTGTTTCTGGAACTTTCTTTGTATGTGATCCAATTTTATCCATGCTGAGGTGATGTAGCTCTTAACCTGAGCAATGGGAGAATTGCACTTGAGCCCTTATTTCTCATCTGATGGGATTCTTTGGGGGTCGGGGGTCGGGTTTACCTGTCATTCCCCAGACTCCAGACCTCTGTAAAAGTAATTATGAAACAAAAACTTGAACGTCCGGTTCCTTCTGCTTCTGTCCTACATCATATATACAGTATATATATATATATATATATATATATGCAACAGTGCTACCTACCCGTCTCTGTCACTGTCGTGGTGCAGCAGCTGCTAGTCAACATGTCGCATGTGCAAATGAGCCACAGAAAGATACTGGAGGCTTAATTAGCACTGTACCATTTTGTCCCCTAGTCGAATGCCTTTTGCACTCTCATTGTTTTTAATTACTGCAGGAAATTCAGCACCAATCGGCGCAGTCATTTAGAGACTTTTGCTGGTTCGCTTGAACACAGGCTGACAAAGTTGACTTCCTGCAGTGCTGTGTTTCATGTTGTGTGATCAAAATTTGGAACAGGCTCTTTTGCAAAAAACGTCTTTCAAATCGGATCGTACTTAGCTAACTGATGAGGAGACATGATGACTTTTTTATTATAAAATATGTAAAAAAAATACACTTTGTTAAAGCAATAAAGCAAAACTCTAATGTTGTTAAATTTACAATAGACATTCGAATGTACTAACAACCTTCAGTTAAAATTATAATCATATACTTTCCATGTGCTTTAGTTTGTTAGTCAACGCATCAAAGCATGACAAAAGATTATTAAAACATATGGACTTAAAATGCAATGTTAAGTAACGTAACACTTTATTTGACAGTGTCCTTGTTAACACAGTCTCATCCCAAGACGTCATATAACTGACGTTTTGGGACGTATTTTGACCATACGTCAATATCCGCCTTTTTAGGGCCCCCTTAAACGTCGGTAGATGGCGATCCCGGGCCGTCATACAACTGACGCTTTACCTTTAACGTCAGTTAGGTGACGGGTTAGGTTTAGGTATGGGGTAGAGTTAGGATCCCATAACCTCATCTACCGACGTTTAAGGGGGCCCTAAAAAGGCGAATATTGACGTATGGTCAAAAGACGTCCCAAAACGTCAGTTATATGACGTCTTGGGATGAAACCGGGTTGTCCTTGTAGCATAATGTTACATGCACTAACTTTAGTAACTAACAGAAAATTATGCATAATTACATGTAACTGACCAACAAACCCTATCACTATAGTTGTCATGTTCTGTGGGTTCTGTTTCATTTTCACTGTACAATAAAGTGTGGCTGTTCATTGAAACGTTTTGGACTCATCTTCATCATTACCATATTATCTGCAAGTGCAGTTTTATGATTGTAAGATATTATGAACTGAAGTTCACATTCAACACAAGCAAGCATTTAAGGGTGCTTTTTTTCATAAGGGAGTATTACCATTTTTGTCTTAACTATACCTTTAAAGGATTAGTTCACTTTTTAAAAAGACCCCCATGTCATCCAAGATGTCCACGTCTTTCTTTCTTCAGTCGAAAAGAAATTAAGGTTTTTGAAGAAAACTTTCCAGTATTTTTCTCCATACAATGAACTTCAATGGAAACCAAACGGTTCAAGGTCCGAATGAGAGTTTCAGTGCAGCTTCAAAGGGCTTTAAACGACACCAGACGATGATTAAGGGTCTTATCTAGCGAAAAGATCGCTCATTTAAAAAATAAATAAAAAAGGTTCTGAACAAATATTTTTCTCGAGTCAGTTTGTTCGTTGAATTAATCAAATGACTCGAAAAAAGATTTGTTTGTTTTGCGTTTGAACAGGAGGTCACAAACGCGCATCACAGAACAGACCAAGGCGAGCATTTGTCTTATAAAACTTAAACTTTTTTATTTATTTTTGAAATGACAGATCATTTCGCTAGATAAAACCCTCATTCATCGTCTGGAAACGTTTAAAGCCCTTTGAAGCTGCACTGAAACTCTCATTTGGACCTTGAACCGTTTAGTGCCCAATGAAATCCACTACAATATATGGAGAAAATCCTGGAATGTTTTCATCAAAAACCTTAATTTCTTTTCGACTGAAGAAAGAAAGACATGGACATCTTAGGTGACATGGGGGTGAGTAAATTATCAGCAATTTTTTTTTTTTTTTAAGGAAACTCAGATCTCTGTGAGCGGGCTGGCAGGTGGATCTGTGCGTGTGACTGTGAAACACAGTTGGAATCAGGTTAACATTCACAAGATCATCTTGGTAACACACTTCCGATTCACAATATGCCTTAAGCAAAACTGGATTTTTTTAATATCCGTTCCAAATATCATGTGACCAGAACTCTAAGCACTGGGTATAATAGGAGAGGGAGTAATATTCGATACCCTGCCGATAAAAAAAAAATACTGTGACTCCTGTTAGGAAAAGACGTTCCCATTCTTTATTCATGCTATTATAAAGAAACTTTATATCACCGAGAATTTAAAAAAAAAAGATAAAAAGAAACAGAGGGGTATAAATCGATGTGGGCTGTGAAATCTGACCCAGTAAAAAGTCTTCTCATTGACAAGCCGGGCGGCCAGTGTACGCAGCGCTGCTGTAGTAAATCGTAGCAGATTCCTCCCTGGGGACATGTGGTGAAGTAGAGGGCTAGCGTTTGACAGAAACATTATTCAAATCATCCTCCTCATTTTTCGCTTTCTTATTTTTTTTTCTTTTTTTGAGCACTTGAATGCAAAAGTCTGGCATTTAGCTGCATTTTCAGCGAATGCACAGCGAGAAGGTAGCCTATATTCTGTCGTGTCACGGTCAGAGGTGTATGACAGGCCCCCTGAGCGTGTCTGTTTATGAATTAAATATTTAATTTGGACACGTTCCATTCCCTGTCGCCCAGTGCCCGCCACAACAATGAAAAGGTCATGTCACATCACTCTAATCACTCTGAACGTGTTCCCGTGTACGTGAGTGTTCGTGTAACTGAGAAATACAGGTTAGAGCGAGACAGGCAATAACAGAGAAAACACTTTAACATCTAACAGCCGGTGTAGTGAATGCATTGTGTTGTGACAATTTTTTTTTGTCACTGATGTAACAAGTCCGTTTTTCTTCACTTGATTACACAACTGGAGTGTGAAGCAAATTTTGTGCACAACACAATCCGAAACCATCTCACATTTCAAAGATGAAATAAAAACTCTGTTCCGTTCTCCGTTCAATTAGAGATGTGTACAAAAACATATGGAAACCCTGTACAATTACACTGATAGGTTCATGTCCCCCCGATAACAATCAAACACATTACAAAAATCAGAAACAGCTGGACGGCACATGAGAATGCAAGGGTTTTAGTTTTAACTTTGTCATCTTAAAAATGCAGAGAAACAATGAAATGAAGGTCAAAGGATTCCATATGCATGCGTACATAACACATGCATATAAAAAAATTGTATAAACTAGTTCTATACTTGTACGAGATATGTAAAGTAACTCTTATTAAAAAAAATGTAAAACAAACTTATTATTTTAATTTTTTGGGGGGTAAATGTTAACTTTGGCAGTTCTAAGCAATAATACAAACTAAAAAACTAAAATACTGTAAACTATTGAAACTGCCACAGGATAAAAAAAAAGATAATTGCTACTTTTTATATCTCAATTCTTTAAAAAATAAGAGAAAAAAGTCAGCATTACGAGAAAAAAGATAGAATTGGGATATAAAATTGGAATTGCATGTTTATTTCCTGCAATTCTGACTGTCGTACTACAGTTCGATATGTTTATATCTCACAATCCTGACTTTTTTGTGACTTTAAACCTTGCAATTCTGACTTTATAACTCACAGTTGCTAGATTATATCACGTAATTCTGAGGAAAAAAGTCAGAATTGTGAGATAAAAATTCACAATTACCTTTTTTATTTTTTATTCAGTGGTGGAAACAAGCTTTCAAAGCAAGCTAATGACAAATAAATAAAGAATAAACACTAACAATTATATTGGACACTAAATTGGAATTGATTGTGAATACAATAGAAATTAGAAAAGCTAAATTAAAACAATCTAAATTGTTTTAATTAATGTATCGATAAAGTCTTCTCTGAATGCTGAAATTCTGTGCTGGTGAAATAGAAAGACTGTGTGTGTGTGTGTGTGTTCTGCTTGGAAGCAGATCTCTGCAATGCACTTTGCAATGCTTGTGGCGCAACACTGAGCCTGTGTCATTCATCACTGCGTTGACACATGAAGCAGACACAACCCTGCCTGTCAGACACCAGGATGGAACAAGGCCATTTTTTGCTGCATCAAACCATAATCCACTGCAAGACAGCAGTGAACAGTCATCACCGTCACACCCTTAGAACAGATACTGTAAATGACATAGTCCTCAGAATGACTCAATTGGGGAAAACATTACACACTCTGCTCTTGCTAACCTATCATTTTGTGGCTCAGGTGAGTCACTGTCATGCCAGACATGTCCAAATGTGATGAATTAGAAAAGCCTATGGTCTGACTTTATGCACTCAAATGAGCCAACCATGAGTCACTGTCGCCAAATCATTCACACGTTGCTCCAGGTTCATGGTCCGGTTTATACTGTTTAATCCTGCATCGCATTGAGTGAAAAGGACAGAAGACCCTCACAGTGCAGCAGCCAGCCCACTTATCTACCATCAGCATAATCTGTACACATAGACCATTCAGACTCTGCTGCAGCACAATGCCTTTGTTTGCCTAGCAATAGAAACCAGTTGTCCACTGCTGAGTCAATATTTACACCCTGTTGGAATGTGGGTTGCGCTACCTCCCTAATAATACTATAACCCAAGCTCATTTTCAATCCCCCCCAACCTCTTTCTTTTTATGCCTTGTTCTCCATCCTTCTTATGAAGTGCACAAACACAAATCCCCCGGGGTACCATCCCAGACAGCAAACTGACATTGAATCAACGTGGAAACGACGTCTCTCATGACATTGAAACAACGTTGATTTGCTCATCGAATTAACGTTGAACCAACGTCAGACGCGGCATTCTTCAAAGCTAAATGAAATCGAAAATTGGTTTGCTTTCATAACGCTGAAACAACGCGTTGATTTCAAGTTGATTTTCCGTTAGTTTTAAAAGAATGACGCATCTGACGTTGGTTCAACGTTAATTCGATGAGCAAAACAATGTCAGATCAACGTTGTTTCGATGTCATATTTCCACGTTGATTCAATGTCAGTTTGCTATCTGGGATGTAAATCTGCAGTCACGTAATGTTTCCGAGTGAGTACTGGCCTGAGATTTCCCTGCCCCCAATGCCTTGCTTTTGTCTGTCATGTTCTTGTACATCCTTGTTGGTTCTGCAATGGCATTTCTATCAACCAATCATAGGAGTGGAGTTGGACTCTTAACAATTAATTCTAGGTCTAATTTTAGTGCTATTTACAAGTAAAGTGTGTAAAACTGAAAAAAAATAATGCTGTTCTCAAACAGGTTCGGGCAAAAGTGAAGAGACCGTGGTCATGGCTAGAGAAAAGAGGACAACTTGGCATGTCAATCTTGCAAATGGAGCTTGGGTTGAGTAGTTTTAAGTTTAAGTCCCATGTCGTGTTGATCAATGGACCATTTCAGGTTCCATTTTTATTGGCTAGTCAGTAGATGTAGGTAATAGCAGCAAACACGGGCGCAAGAAAGGCTACACTACACTATCTTTGGGTGCAAGAAAGTGACAACGGCTGTCTTTGAACCTCTCTCACTGTACGACGTAGGACCACTGCTAGGAGCCATGACCACAGAAATCACCACAATTGGCCATCTTTTGTCTGGGACAGCCCAAGATTGTGCAATATGTACCGGGCATAAGGTGAAGGAGTTACGGCAAGGGTAACCCTGCTCCTGGAAAGCTATCATCCTGCAGAGTTTAGCAACACCAATCAAACATACCTGAACCAGCTTATCAAGGTGTTACTTGAAAATAGAGCGCTCCGGTGATGACTTATTGCTGTAGGCCAACCCATAAGTTAGGTTCCCTTGGCAAAAAGCACTATAATTTGTCCATTGGCTTTTGGAATATTTCAGATATGCTTTGTGACCAATAAAAGTTTTGTTCATCATGATAAATTTCAAAAATAAACACTTTTTGAAGCCTAAATACAATCACCAGAAGCTTGCATGACTTCCTCCATTAGTCTGAAAACTCGCAGTAAATCGTTGAAAGTTTGCAGCTGGAATGGTTGGTTAGTAAGAGGATGACTATAAACAAAACGAGGCCGTGAAAGCAAACTGATGACTGGATGAGTTTACCTCTTCAGTGTGATGTCCATGATAGCCTCTATAGTCCCATTTAACTACTTCTTATTGATGTTGTAGGATAAAACAAACACATTCTCATCCTAGGGTGTCATATAGTGACGCTTTTGACATTTCGTCTAAATCCAACGCACATAGCACCCTTTAGCGTCAATATAACACGCACAGAGTTTTGTTCAGTTATGGGTAGGTTTAGTTCTGGGGTAGGGTTAGACCACTAGGAGGCGCCTTCTGCCCCATATATATCTGCGTCTCATATTGACGCTAAAGGGTGCCATGTTCATTGGATGTAGACGAAATGTCAAAAGCGTCAGTATATGACGCCTTGGGATGAGACCGGGCTGGATAAAACGTGAGATCTTCAGCTTGTGTTAACCATAGGCCATTTCAAGCATTTAACCAAAAACTTATTGACTTCAGGCCAATGGAACCAGATTGGCCAAAATGATGACTCCTGTTTCAGTTTTGGCCTAAAAAATGTGTCATCCCAGCAACACTCTATAACAGGCAGGTTGTGTGGGAGTTGCCACAACGCCTTCTGTGTGAACGCAAACACAACCCGGGATTGATACCGACATCGATGCCGGGTTGGGGACCTACAGTAGTAACATTGCCGGGATTAGTCCCGGAACGTGCGCTGTGTGAACAAAAGCCAGGACCAATGCCGTAAGGGGTGTGTCATAGTGATGACGCTCGTGCCATCGCGCGACTCTTTTGCTCTTAGAAGAAAGTTTGTGTTCGTCATCAACAAAGAAAGGACGAATAAATGTCTGCAAACTGGAGCGAAGCAGAGACCAGGAGCTCCTCACTGTCCACGCTGAAGCTGAGATCGTTCACCAGCTTTGTGGAACGGTATGCGCGTGTACATGTTTTCGACGCGTACGTTACACGTCTCATCCTGACGTCATGTGCCTTTTCGGGATTTTTACGGGTTGCGTGTGAACGCACTCACACCCAGCAAACACAGAACGTTCCCCTAACGTTCCCGAATGGTCTGATGAGGATATTTTTTTGGGAACCAAACAAGAACGTTATAGGAACGTTCCATGTAGGTTATTTTTAGGTTCCATTTTTATAACGTAAGGAGAATGTTCCGGGAACGTTCCCTTAACCTTAAGGGAAAGTTCTAGGAACGTTCTGGGAACCAAAAGCTAACGTTCCCAGAACGTTCCCAGAACCTAAATTTGTTTGCTGGGCAGATCCCGGCAAATCACTGGCAATGTGAATGAAGCGAAAACAAATATTCCCGGGACAAATGCCGCGTCACATTATCCGTGTATTTTCCGGAATCTCTGTGTGAAAGGGGTTTAAGAGATATGAGTTAAAGATTGGACAATGAGTTAGAGATAGGACAATGTGTCTTTGACTGGAATTTTGTAGCGTGAACATCATAAGATGTTGATCTACTTGGCAAAAATCACCATCCCCGACTGCCGGGAGAGATAGAGCTGGCAATCGAGCCAAGGTCTTCACCACCCAGCGGATGCCTCTGCCATGAGTTCATTACATTCTCGTAGAATGACCCCTTTGTTGCCAGGGCTGCTTGGAGGCCGTGAATGGATTACGGAAGGAATGTGCAACATTGTATCTGTAGAGCTGATGAACTGGAGCCTGTCCTTGAGCCGCTATCCCTTGAACCACCTCCCCTTTCTTCCTCTCCTCCCAGCACAGGTGTAAAAAGGAGGAAACAGGATGTCCCCATATTTGTTAAGCAACCCTCCTTTCTGTCCAGGAAACATAATATCATCAAAGCCAACTGATTATGTTATTTACTGTAAAATATTGTGTGGTAACGCATCCATGGAGGGACCTGGTCCTAGACCGGAGGTCACCGCTCTCTTGAGAGACAGTTGAGCCATTCATGCTCCAATCTCTTCCATTTGATATCATTTATTGTTTTCATAGCTTGTTTCACCTTCAAATATAAAGAGATCTTAGTGGTAAAATTCAGCTGTTGAAGGAGGTGGGTCTTCTTTTGGTGAAAAGTAATTTTCAAAGGCTGATAGAACTCAGGTAGTTATTTTATGTGAATGTGTTTTTCGAACAATGCAAAAACTTTTGGACTAAACAAATACAAAAGGCTTAATCATACAAGCTCGCACAGCCTTGGACACGGCTTTGTAAAATTCTATTTCATCTTCATTGTTAAATCCAAGACTGTCATACATTTTCTACCTTTTGTTCTTTTATTCAAGTCTATCACTGCATGCCTTGTGCGTATTTTTAATTACATCAGTACCTGTGTTATCTAAACGTCCTGTTCTTGGTAGTAGGCCTGTCTGTTTCGCACTATTCAAGGAGCTTGAGAAATCAATTCAATGCTATGAATGCAACATGTGGGTTTCTGAGTTTCGCATATTTTATGAGGAATGTACACCATGTATGCTGGTCCAAGGATTCGTACTGTGATGAACAATGTTGGCCTGATACAGTGACACATCATTGGAAGGGAAGAAATCAAGAAGTTAGAGAAGAGAGTGGCAGTCCAGGAATCCAATTTAACATTGACTACATTGATTGATTTTTTTTTTTTTTGATCTTAGTGTCATTGCGAACTCTGTTAACCTTAATAAATGTAAAATTCCAAATCCATCAAATGCATTAAAATATCAATAGTTCTTTGAAATCAATTTGGATTAATTTATAGAAAATCTACCACAGAAACCTCTCATCTTATTAGATATTAATATTTCTACATTACCAGAGTATCCTGAAAATGATTGTGCTAAATTGGACTTAGGAATTTTAATCAACTGCCGTAGCTCCAAGAATAATCTGAAGAAAGATTCTTTTCAGCAATCAGAATAATTAATTATCCATGGTGCAGAAAACTATATTCTAGAGACGCTTTGATTTCTCATGCAATTTTGAAATGCATAATAAAATGAGGTTTATTATTTTTTTCCCCCCTATTAGATTATATCTACCCTGAAAATGACTGTTAAAGGTATTATATGATTCACTATCCAATCAACATCCAAAAAAACAATAGGGGAATCTCTCAAATTCTGCATTATTGTGTACGCTCCTATTGGCCTTTGGGCAAAATGATGAAAAACTGCAGCAGTTCCTGTGGTTAAAGTGTGAACCACACTGAGTAGTCAATTGTCAGTTAAATGGAGCACAGTGCAATAAGCACCAGCACAGCCTGTTTGTTCGCCTATCCCCAAATCCTTCCCTCCATAACCCCCCATCTTTCCTCCCACACATTTACCCTGTGGGGTCCCAGTCGGGTGGAATACAGCACGAGTGGATGTGGCAGGTTGCCATAGAAACTTAATAAGCCACTGGCTGCGGAGAGACTTAGCTGGGGTAACTACTGAACCATGGTTTTAAAAGGTAATAAATTGTAAGCGGGGCAATATGTGTAAAGAGAGCCAGAAAGAGAATGGATGTCAGAAGGGAAGAAATGTGTTGTTTCGCCTGAGAATTGGGGTGTGAGTGCGGCTGAAACTGAATTAAATAGTTTGTCAAGCACGGTCTCAACTGCGAGCGCCACCGGAGCCGCAAGGCTGAAGGTTAAACGGCTGTCTGTGATGCTGATGTCGATTGCTTCCCTTTTGACGCGTGTCACCGTTCATCTGCGGCGTCCCCATTCTTTATCCTCTCCTACAATTGTCATTGCCTCGACTGGAATGCCCATCATGTGCACCTGTCTGCCGGCAAGAATTGATGTGGGGCTCGCTGTCATAGCTCAGATAGCTCCTACGGCTGCTCTGTTGCCAAGTATCCTTTGTGGCTGCAAACCTTTCATTAGCGCCAGTGCTGTAAATCTATCATTAATTATTGGGCTTGGCATTTACAGAGGGACCTCTGATTGATAGCGGAGACGGCAGCAAGCATGGTGTAGACTGTTTAGAGAGCAGATCCATAATGGCTGGCAACAAGGTGGAATTTGTCTAAGTTTTAATATCCAGAAGTCTTGCCATTCATCTTGCTAACCCTATCACATCGCAGATCTGCTGGAACTGTCTTCCAGGGGTTCGTCTACAGCTGGCGACTATCAGCCCGAGACTGGTTGCCCACTGAAGCTAACCAGGTGGTCAGTGCTTGGCTGGGATACCTCCTAGGAAAACTAGGTTATTGCTGGAAAGGCCAGCAGGGGGTGCTCACCCTTTGGTCTGTGTGGGCCATATCGCCCCAGTGCAGCACTCTCCTTCGGATGAGATGGCAAACCAAAGTCCTAAATCTCTGTGATCATAAAAAAAATCCCAGGATGTCCTTAGAAAAAGAGAGGGGGTGTAACCCTGGCATCCATCCTTGGCCTCTGCCCATCATTATGGCCTCCCAATCATCCCCATATATACTGATTGGCTTCATCACTCCGTCTCCTCTCGACCAATAAGCTGGTGTGTGGTGGGCATTCAGGTGAAATATGGCTCCAAATGCATCATCCAGTACCCAGAAAAGTGCTATATAAATATAACAAATTATTATTATTCCACGTGTTGAAGTGTTTGTGGCAATGTGTGCTTGGCGAGGGGTGGCATAAGTGGCCACTCACTGTTTTCCTGAGGTTCAGGTCAAGGAAAACTCTTTAAATGTGTCTGAACTCAAGATACCTGTACAAGCTGGAAATAGTTGGTTGTTTTAAAAATGATTGTGGGAACTGTGGTGGAGAAAATACACACTTTGAGAAGGTTAACTCAGCTAGTTTAAGCTTCTTTTTCCAGTAGGGATGGATTAGAGTTTGTTTCTATGCCATTGTGTTTACTTCTAAAGGTTAGGATATAGGGGAAAGATAATATTGGCTCATTGCCAAGATTCAGTTGTCTCTCCTTGGAAAGCACTCAGTCGCCATGCATTGCATATGATTAGATGTGGGCAACTCTCAAAAAAAAAAAAAAAAAAAAAAAACACGTGCATGCATTTCATCAAATGCCGCTTATCTGAACCTTGCAGTAAGTCTCAGGTCTGTAACTGTTGCAGATTACTCTGGCTCAGTCTATAAGAGCACGGGTTGTTACAGCCATTGTTCCGGTGTGCCTGGGGACTTGACCACTCAGCAGGTTTGATGAAATCGCTGCTCTGGCAGTGTGCTGGAGAGAATGGGGTTATGTTAGGTGGTTAACAGGAGATGACTCCCGAGCATCAGCCAAAACAGTTTATTTTCCACTCCGCCTTTATAAGTGTGATAGACTGAAAGATTCCTTTGAGATTACTCAAAAGAACAGCCTTCTCAAGTTGTCAGATGTTGGTCGGCTGCCTGCTGTAGCAATTTAGGGATGTTCTTTGTTTGGGCAAGTGTCTGGAAAAAGTTTATGCTGCTTGATGGCGTTCACTCTGGCTTTTAAGGGTAACGTGTTCTTATAATGCTGACCCTTTGGCGATAACACTATTAGAGTTCGTGGAGCAAATCTTGGCACACTGGATTACCTTGCCATAAAGATAAAGTTGATACCAAGAAACAATTCACACCAGATGCTTCTCATAAGGATTAGGTAGACAATAAGACCCATGTCCATGTTTTGGTTGGATGAGTCAATTATCTGTTTACATAGATTCAATTCATTTGATTAATTTCTTTGTTTGTCTGTTTGCAGATAATCTGTTTTGCTCCAGTTGCATTGGTCCTGTTGTAAATTACTTTTTTTGCTCTACAAACCTGATCAAACTACATTCATATTAAGTCTGCAATGCAATTGACATTTTGGAAGTGCATTTCAGTGTCAGACTGCAGTATAAAATGTACATTTAACATAAGACATATTGTGCAGTAGGCCTAGTGTATACAGATCTGAATTCATTTTACATGAATGTTTCCCCATATTTTAAACTTTGTACGTTGTGAACGAATGGATTCAGCACATGCATGAATAGTCCATAATTGCATGATGGTAAGATATCATCATGGCCATGAACAGAGGAAAAAAAATCCAGTTGCTGTCCTCTTTTACCACATTGACATCTGCTCTCTTCTTTTTTCTCCTAGCATTGTGGTGATACTCGAGTCATTACTATGGCAACCAGTGTATGCATTCTAGATATTGACTAAAATATTTGAACAAACAGATCCATCACACGGTGAACTAAAACACTCTTCTCCATCATCTGATGAATCGTTGCTTCTACTAGAAAGTGTTTCTGCAAAATTAAGTTATAATGCAATTTTTCATTGGCAGCAGTGCAACACCAATTGTAGAAGGTAAATAGTGCTGACTTTTGTGAATTAAGTCTAAGGCCCTGTTTACACTAGGGCATTAAGATGTGTTTTGGTCGATTGGATCACAAGTGAACGAGGGAGACACATTCCTTTTTTTACACATGGTGTTTTAATCCCTCTCTTTTGTCCACTTTCAACCACTTCTGTCCTGATTTATTCGAGGAGAATCCTATGGGTGAGTTTTTTTCAGAATTTTCAATTTAATGGACAAAATAAGCTTATAAAACCGTACCATAAAAACGTACAGAGAGCATCAGATTTCGTAGCCGCAAAATCACGCCGAACACTGTAAGTCTGTGATAGAAATCAGGAATGATGAGAGTAGTGATGTAGTACTCGTCTGGTGTCGGACTCCAGACCAATTTCTGCTTTCTCGGACTCGTCTCTGACTTGTTGACTCTGACGTCTTGACTCGGACTCAACCCTTCAAAGACTCGGTTTTGACTCGGACTCAACACTTCAAAGACTCGGTCTTGACTCGGACTCTGACAACAGTGGGAGGAGAAGGACTCGTAATTTTCAGACCGAGTCCTCAAGTTTTTTTTTAGGTTCATATAAAAAAAAGACACAACACATAACAACAATAATAATAAAATGCAATGTCGACGGGCATTATTTGAAAATGACATCCCATAGTGCCATGCCAAGATACTGCCATCAGAGCCATCAGTGTCTTCAGTTTCTGCCTGGTGTGAGTGGCGGCAAGATGAGCAATGAGTCTGCCGTCATCAAATTCGTCTTTCAGATCCACAAACCGTTGACCATACACCAGCATTATGTGACTGACCGACAAGAAGGGTTTGACCTAAACATATCAAAATTAAAACTACTGCAGAAACAAAGACAACTACATGTTGGATGCCCTTGAGGTAAGCTAAAACATACCAACAATTAATTTCAAAGTGAACTATCCCTTTAAGACGTTAAGACGACTGCTCTAAACAATTCCCAATCTAGCTTACTCTATAGGCCTAACTGATTTTAAATCATGAATATCAAAACTGATATGTCAGGACAAAACCGTGACTCGGTCTTCCTCAAAGACTCGGTCTTGACTCGGACTCGACTGTATTTGAAAACTAACGGACCCAGTCTCGACTCGGACTCGACCCTTCACAGACTCGGTCTTTACTCGGACTTGACTGTATTTGAAAACCAACAGACTCGGTCTCGACCAACGGACTCGGTCTCAGCTTGGACTCAACCATTCAAAGACACGGTCTTGACTCGGACGCGACTGTATTTGAAAACCAACAGACTCGGTCTCGACCAACGGACTCGGTCTCAACTTGGACTCAACTATTCAAAGACTCGGTCTTGACTCGGACTCGACTGTATTTGAAAATCAACAGACTCGGTCTCGACTCGGACTCGACCCTTCACAGACTCGGTCTTTACTCGGACTCGACTGTATTTGAAAATCAACAGACTCGGTCTCGACTCGGACTCGACCCTTCACAGACTCGGTCTTTACTCGGACTCGACTGTATTTGAAAATCAACAGACTCGGTCTCGACTCGGACTCGACCCTTCACAGACTCGGTCTTTACTCGGACTCGACTGTATTTGAAAATCAACAGACTCGGTCTCGACTCGGACTCGACCCTTCACAGACTCGGTCTTTACTCGGACTTGACTGTATTTGAAAACCAACAGACTCGGTCTCGACCAACGGACTCGGTCTCAGCTTGGACTCAACCATTCAAAGACACGGTCTTGACTCGGACGCGACTGTATTTGAAAACCAACAGACTCGGTCTCGACCAACGGACTCGGTCTCAACTTGGACTCAACCATTCAAAGACTCGGTCTTGACTCGGACTCGACTGTATTTGAAAACCAACAGACTCGGTCTCGACCAACGGACTCGGTCTCAACTTGGACTCAACCATTCAAAGACTCGGTCTTGACTCGGACTCGACTGTATTTGAAAACCAACAGACTCGGTCTCGACCAACGGACTCGGTCTCAGCTTGGACTCAACCATTCAAAGACTCGGTCTTGACTCGGACTCGACTGTATTTGAAAACCAACAGACTCGGTCTCGACCAACGGACTCGGTCTCAGCTTGGACTCAACCATTCAAAGACACGGTCTTGACTCGGACGCGACTGTATTTGAAAACCAACAGACTCGGTCTCGACCAACGGACTCGGTCTCAACTTGGACTCAACCATTCAAAGACTCGGTCTTGACTCGGACTCGACTGTATTTGAAAACCAACAGACTCGGTCTCGACCAACGGACTCGGTCTCAGCTTGGACTCAACCATTCAAAGACTCGGTCTTGACTCGGACTCGACTGTATTTGAAAACCAACAGACTCGGTCTCGACCAACGGACTCGGTCTCAGCTTGGACTCAACCATTCAAAGACTCGGTCTTGACTCGGACTCGACTGTATTTGAAAACCAACAGACTCGGTCTCGACCAACGGACTCGGTCTCAGCTTGGACTCAACCATTCAAAGACTCGGTCTTGACTCGGACTCGACTGTATTTGAAAACCAACAGACTCGGTCTCGACCAACGGACTCGGTCTCAGCTTGGACTCAACCATTCAAAGACTCGGTCTTGACTCGGACTCGACTGTATTTGAAAACCAACAGACTCGGTCTCGACCAACGGACTCGGTCTCAGCTTGGACTCAACCATTCAAAGACTCGGTCTTGACTCGGACTCGACTGTATTTGAAAACCAACAGACTCGGTCTCGACCAACGGACTCGGTCTCAGCTTGGACTCAACCATTCAAAGACACGGTCTTGACTCGGACTCGACTGTATTTGAAAACCAACAGACTCGGTCTCGACCAACGGACTCGGTCTCAGCTTGGACTCAACCATTCAAAGACTCGGTCTTGACTCGGACTCGACTGTATTTGAAAACCAACAGACTCGGTCTCGACCAACGGACTCGGTCTCAGCTTGGACTCAACCATTCAAAGACACGGTCTTGACTCGGACGCGACTGTATTTGAAAACCAACAGACTCGGTCTCGACCAACGGACTCGGTCTCAACTTGGACTCAACCATTCAAAGACTCGGTCTTGACTCGGACTCGACTGTATTTGAAAACCAACAGACTCGGTCTCGACCAACGGACTCGGTCTCAGCTTGGACTCAACCCTTCAAAGACTCTGTCTTGACTCGGACGCGACTGTATTTGAAAATCAACAGACTCGGACTCGACCCTTCACAGACTTGGTCTTTACTCGGACTCGACTGTATTTGAAAACCAATGGACTCGGTCTCAGCTTGGAATCAACCATTCAAAGACACGGTCTTGACTCGGACTCGACTGTATTTGAAAACCAACAGACTCGGTCTCGACCGACGGACTCGGTCTCAACTTGGACTCGACCCTTCAAAGACTTGGTCTTGAACAGCCCATTCTCACCCCCAAGGCGTCACCTAACTGAGGCCTTGGTAAGCATTTGACCATGCTTCAATATCTGACGCTTTAGGCGCCCTTTAGCGTCAGTTAGATGACGCCCTAGGATCGCGTGTACCCTACCCCCACCCCATACCTAAACCTAGCCGCGTCCTCTAACTGACGCTTTCCTTTAGCGTCAGTTAGATGACGCCGTAGGATCGCGTCATGTAAGTGATGCTAAAGGGTGCCTAAAACGTCAAATATTGAATCATGGTCAAAGGTGACGCCTTGGGGTGAGAATGCGTTGTCTTGAAGGCTCGTCCCCATCACAAAATGAGAGAACATTGTGCTTAGTGCGTTTTTTGTCTTCAAAACAATCCTGGGTCTTCAGCTAAAGTTTATATTCCATCTGGCTAGCGCACTTCACATAATGTTTACGTATTAGGTTAGTAGATGGAGAGTAGGCGTCTTTTGTGGCTATTCGAACACATTCAACCACATGAGTGTTTACACTACAAAAACAATATGTTCGAATGCATTTTAAACTACCTCTGGAAGTGGTTGAAAGTGGACAAGCTCAAAAGGTTTTAGACCGTTTACACCTGTATTTAGCATTGTCCACTTCCGATCCGATCGACCAAAACGCATCTTAATACCAGGTGTAAACAGGGCCTAATATGGATTTGAATAACCATTTGCACTTAAACTTGAAACTTTACGCATAGAATAGATGCTTAGTTAAAAGAGATAATTCAGAACAACTGTGCAAAATCAGCCCACAGTTAGCAACAAAGAAACACTGGAGCCTTGCAGTGCAGCTCTTCTCTCTTAAAGAGTTTGACGTGCATTTGGTCCACTAGCTCTCCAAGGCCTTCTCTACTCCTCCCCCAAACCTGACATCACTGCAACACAAACTCTGATCAAGAAACTGAAAAAAAAGAGAAAAACATCAGTGTGTGACAACTCTCTCCCTCTCATCTCTGCGGGAATCTGGTGGGGGCTTTTTGCAACCCACCTGGCCTCGACTGAATCAACCACAGCTCAGCATCCATAATGAGGCAGAGCTCCTGCAAACTCAGCTAGCATGTTTTCAGCTCAAAAACCCCACTTCTCTTGATCCTCACTCACAGCGAGGCCTGTTTTCATCCGCCCGTTATTGTTGGAAGAGTAGTTCACCTCAGACTTCTGTTTTTCCTCTCTCTCTCACACACTCCTTTTTATGTTTCAAGGTTTTTTTTCTTCTTTTTTTTTACTGTGACCACCCGCTGAATGTGTCTTGGTAGTTTCTTTTCAACTCAATTCCCACAGTGGCCGCAGGATGTGCCAAAACAGTTTAAAAAGGAAATATTGGTTTAATATGTATCCCGTTTTTCAAATGTCAGCCAGAACCACACATTCCACAAAACAACAATGCACTGTTTCGTGAATACTTGTGACATCCAAAAACGCTTTCTATAGATGCACTAAACTTTTTTCTGTTTTCACTTTAAATTGTTTAAGCACAACCTGTGAGATAACCTGACTTTATCTCACAATTCTGACTTTTTTTTCTCAATTGCGAGACATAAAGTCAGAATTGTGTGATATGAAGTCGCAATTCCGTGTTATAAAGTCAGAATTGCGAGATTTAAAGCCAGAATTGCGAGATATAAAGTCGCAATTGCATGTTATAAAGTCAGAATTGCGAGATATAAAGTCAGAATTGGCTGATATAAATTCGCAATTGCATGTTATAAAGTCAGAATTGCAAGATACTGTATAAAGTCAGAACTGATTGATATAAAGTCACAATTGCGTGTTATAAAGTAAGAATTGCAAGATATAAAGTCAGAATTGGTTGATATAAAGTCGCAATTGCGTGATATACTGTAAAGTCAGAATTGTGTGATATAAAGTCGCAATTGCGTGTAATAGTCAGAATTGCGAGATAATTATAAAGTCAGAATTGATTGCGAGTTTTTACCTCACAATTCTGAGAAAAGATGTCAGAATTTCGAGATATAAACTCGCAATTATGTGTTTTTATGTGTAAACTCGCAATTAAGCATGTAAAGTCTCAATTCTGTCTTTTTTCTCAGAATTGCGACTTTCTCAGAATTGCAACTTTATTTCTCAGAATTGCGACTTTATATTTCGCAATTGCGACTTTATTTCTCACAATTCTGACTTCATATCTCGCAATTGTGAGATAAAAAGTTGCAATTATTTTTTTGAAACAAGCTTCCATTCACTTTAGTTTAGAGACCAATTCTCACTATTTACTTGCTTTGTGTTTTACTAAATGGCTGTTTATTAGGACTTATAAAGCACATATTAATGCCTTATTCTGCATGACCATATTCTACATCCCTTAATCCTACCCATTACCCAAACTTAACAACTTTACTAACTAATAATGAGCAGTAATTAAGAGTTAATTGAGGCAAAAGTCGTAGTTGATAGTTAGCTGATAGTGATCTCATATGTAAGCAGATGCATGTGTAAAATTACACGGTCATCAACATTAAATAGCATATAAATCAAAACTGCCAAATGTTACTGAATGAAATGTCAACCCAGGAAGGGTTAATGACTCTAAGGCTTCGGGGATGATGATGTACTCGATCTACTCCATCTATGTTTTGATCATCGTTCTTAATCCGATTCGGACATACTGTAGTCTTTGTCAAAAACATGATTTTTTGCTCAAAATGTTGTTTTAATTCAACTTACCCACATTCAAGTTTTTTTTTTAAAGCTAGAACAATTTGTCGTTGTTTTTTCAGAGATATTGCAAGTGCATATATTCATACAACAAAATATTCTGGGGGCCATGAAACTTTTGTGAAAATGATCAAAAATGCCAATGCTGGCTGGCAACTTTTTTCAAAACCGGTGGCAAGGAAAGACTTGATTTTCATTCCATTTTTAGTGTTTTTAAATCTCTGCTAGAACCACACATTCTGTAAAACAAGATGAAAAAAGCTCCTCTAGCAGCCAACGCTGAAAACACCAACAACAATAATCCTGCACCACGCTTTGCTTCCTCATTAATTCAGAATTTTACAAAAAGCAAATAACTCCACACTGCCGTTTGGCGCTGCATTATGAATGTGTTGTCTTAGCTGCGGTAATTTTAGGAAAGCAAAGCGAGTGGAAACCCCAGTGTTTCACTTTAAAGCACAGAGCTGCTGCTCACAGTTGGAAACCACTACCATAACAAATAATACATGAGCAGCTAGCAAGAGAGAGTGCAGTCTATGCCGTACAAACTGGAATAAATCATTACAGAGCTGATTCAGAGTGAATGGAGGGAACCCGCAAGACATCCGCCTCTAGACTCGTCACCTATGGACCTCCTGAAATGAAGCTGTTTTCGCTGCTCTGCCGTCTGATTTGTGTACAAATCCCACGCGCTAAACAAAAGCATAATTTTCCATCATCATAATTACAATCTGCCTAACGAGAACTATTTTCAGCTCTTTTTTTTTTTTTTAACCAACCAGTCTCTCCGTAGGTGCCGCCTCCGAGACAGACTTCGCCTTTGCTGTCATTCAGACTTCCCTCATTGGCCAAATGCTGATTGCAGAGTCTCGTTTTTCAGCGCACATCAATCATTCTCTAACATTAGCGTTCAAAGGGCCAATTAGCAAAGCTCCGAGGCACTTAGAGTCACCGAGTGCAAGTCTTCGATTAGAGCCTGACCTCGCTGCAATTTGCATGGACAGCTAAGCATCAAATAAAAGATATAGGATCTTTTATATAATTACATCTAAAAGGATATTAGGGTGGAACTGTTGAGCCTTTTTCTGTGGATATTAGCAGCAACGAATGGAAATCCTGTATAGCAGTGACTGGAATCAACAGTGTACCATCAGATCAATGACACCTAAAATTTGCCCATGTATTTTGTTAGAAAGATGATAATCCAGTGATTGTGACTCCTTATAAATTGTATGCTGAGAATGCCACAAATCTATTGATTTCAATCAATCACATCACAAGGACATAGATGGACATGCAAGGGTATTTGTCTCCAATTTTGAGCACGGCATGGTTGTTGGTGCCAGACGGGCCGGTCTGAGTATTTCACAATCTGCTCAGTTACTGGGATTTTCATGCACAACCATTTCTAGGGTTTACAAAGAATGGTGTGAAAAGGGAAAACATCCAGTATGCGGCAGTCCTGTGGGCGAAAATGCCTTGTTGATGCTAGAGGTCAGAGGAGAATGGGCGGACTGATTCAAGCAACTTTGACTGAAATAACCTCGTTACAACCGAGGTATGCAGCAAAGCATTTGTGAAGCCACAACACGCACAACCTTGAGGCGGATGGGCTACAACAGCAGAAGACCCCACCGGGTACCACTCATCTACACTACAAATAGGAAAAAGAGGCAATAATTTGCAAGAGCTCACCAAAATTGGACAGTTGAAGACTGGAAAAATGTTGCCTGGTCTGATGAGTCTGGATTTCTGTTGAGACATTCAGATTTGGCGTAAACAGAATGAGAACATGGATCCATCATGCCTTGTTCCCACTGTGCAGGCTGGTGGTGGTGGTGTAATGGTGTGGAGGATGTTTTCTTGGCACACTTTAGGCCCCTTAGTCCCAATTGGGCATCGTTTAAATGGCACGGCCTACGCATTGTTTCTGACCATGTCCTTCCCTTAATGGCCACCATGTACCCATCCTAATTTCAAATTGGTTTCTTGAACATGAAAATGAGTTCACTGTACTAAAATGGCCCCCACAGTCAGAGAAGAATGCTTTTAGCACCTTGTTGAATCAATGCCATGTAGAATTAAGGCAGTTCTGAAGGCGAAAGGGGGTCAAACACAGTATTAGTATGGTGTTCCTAATAATCCTTTTATGTATTCCTACTCATCGAATGTACATCATTGATTTTAACACAGGTAAACTCGGTTCTCAATGCATCAAAACTATTTGCCATAGTAAAAATCACTGTCATTAATAATCATAATACACAATTATTTTAACCGTTCACAGGATTGTACATACTGGCATTTTACAGCTACTTTGAATACGTGTCTCTCAATATACAAGTCCAGCCATTTGACCCGTTTTATGGCCAAATGAGTCTGGCCCCATCCTCGCACATGGCCTGATTTCACCATAACAAAGAGGGTTGTTTAATGAGGCATTGCTAATCACACAAGGTCACCTCGTGGCTAACTGCCTTTCCACGTCTACAGGTGCGAATACCGCCGTCCAGTCCTTTCTATAATATAGATTCTTTTTTTTTTCTGGGTAAACTCTATTAAGTTCCACATAATTGTGTGTGTTCTCCATGGTGAATATTTGATACCCTGTTTGCCCTCTGACGCTGAGCAGACCAAAGTAATCAGTGCTGAGCTTGTCCGTGGATAGACAGTGGTGTGTGCTCAACGGATGGCCACTCTCTGGACCAATTACTTTATTAATTATTAATTCATCACAAAGGTCAACTTCCCTTGATTGTTCCCGCAGAGATGGTCAGGACAATGTGACTTTTGTCTTTTTAAGTAGCGATTAATACTCATATCGAGAGCAGAATTAAGAACTAATGAAAAAAAAAGTATATGCTCTGTTTCAAAAACTAGCAAGCTATAGACAGCACTAGGCTCAATCATTTAAGAAATCATAGGCTAAAGGCCCATTCACACCAAGAATGAGAACTATAAAGATAATTAGCATTCTATCATGAGCTTGTGCTTGTCTGTCACTTTAATTGCTCGGCAGGGTTCTGATTCGCTGTCAATGTTTTTATCGTTCATCAACTGGATAAAATCATTCCAACCATATAGTTTCTCTGTGCATAACGAGATGTCATTATCGTAATAGCTATTTTTTTTTCTTTAATATTGAGAACAATTATTAGAACTATATTTTTATCTTTATAGTTATCGTCCTTGGTGTCAGAGGTGTAGTGGTAAAAAAAGAGGTGGGTAAACTATAAATTCTGGTGGACCACGACGTGGTCACCAGGTAAGGTGGGCCACTGCTTACCGGTGTATGTGTATCTCGTGATGACATTGCTATAAAGGGATGGCTCGACATTAAGCCTTTTCATACGTAAATTCTGTTGTCTGAGTAAAAAAGTCGCTCGTCTGGATTTTTTATTTTTATTTTGTGTGTTCATTTATTCTGAAACAATGTTCTCTTCAGTGTTCAATCAGCTTTGATATTTAAATCACCATATTGTAATATCTGCACCTTTAAATGGCATCCCCTCCCCCAATATTATTTAATATATGCTTCATCTTTCATTTTAAATTCCTTTCAGTTATTTCGAATAATAAGACACTAAGGCTGTTACCCTAGGGGCTGATCAAATTAAATCATTTACACTGAAAAATTACAATTGCATTAAATAATGTTATGAAATTGATTTAAATTTACATTTAAACGTTGGAAAGAATACTAAATATTTAACACTAAACCGCCAATAGGTGGCGGCAGGCAACCGTCTTAATGAGTGATTCATTGATTAATTCATTCAAACGATTCGTTCAAACGGCTGATTCATTCAAGAATTAAACGGATGTTTATGAATGAGTCATTGAATCTTTGACTCAACCGATTCGTTCAAAATGCTGAATCATTCAGTAATGAAAACAGGTTGAGTGTTCCTGTGACATGTGCCGTGGTTCTGCTCTGATTTTTGTTTGGAACCATTTTCGCTGCTGAAACAGAACAAAAACATCCAATATTGCATCTAAAATGTAAGTGATTTCATTTTAACTGTTGTAGGAAATCAATGTCACATTTTCAATCGTGATGGTGTTCAGGAAAAATAAATGAGGTTGCTTAACATAGGCTATGTTAAAAATATAAAAACTCCACATTTAGATTTTTATAGGCAGTATGTTGTTAACTGTGTACGTGTGTGTGCGCTCATTTGTGTTGATTTCTGCTCGAGAGGCTGCGCGAGCTTCAACAGTGCAACCTTACCGTCAGTAATAGTCAACAACACTAACAGAAATGCAGCGCAATATGAAAGAGTTCGTCTTAGGTTTACAACCTACAGTATGAAACTAATAATGAACGATATGAAACTAAAACGACTTTAAACTAATGCGTTTAGCCTCCACACATCCCTGCTTGGTGTGAACTGGCTTTAAGATGCATCATTTTCACTCGATTTAAAGACCGCATTGCATTTGATCTTCCCAGAAAATGCAATTATAAATTGTATTTCACCAAGGAAAAAAAAAAGGCAAGTCAAGTTAAGTCACATTTATTTATATAGCGATTTTCACAATAGCCTACAGATTGTATCAAAGCAGCTTCACAGTGATAACATGAAAGTAGTAGGCTACAACAAAAAAACAACTAAGATGGACCATTTCACCCAACAATTGTTTTTGTTATGCATTTTCATTAGCGAAGTACCCACATATCGGCAACTGAAATTATTCGGCCAAAACAGCAAAAAAATAAAAAAATAAAAAATAAAATAAATTGACTAGCGCAAACCTTAGTAAATCCAACCCGATATCAGGGCAATTCGTAGGCCTACCTACGTATTTTATGAGGTGGCAAATTCGCCCTCACTCGGACGAATTTGTCTGATTTTTTTCTAAATCGTATATTGTATGTGTTGCCCAATTCATATGGATTCATACGAATGACTTACCCCTGACCCCGAACCTAAACCCACCCATCACTGGAGTTTGGACGAATCATACAAATTAGTACAAATTGGTCGTGAGATAGCGTTGGTAAATCGCATTCCGTGATTTTAATGGCAAAAGCGAGTTTGTGCTGGCGCAAGCTGTGAATCTGGCCCATTGACTGTCAGCTTACTATCTTCCAAACATCAAAATCTCCTGCAATTGTTAGTTATGTGTATCATTTACGTGTAAATCCAACACACATGGCACCCTTTAGCGTCAATATAACACGCATCGGTTATGGGTTAGTTTAGGTCTGGGGTAGGGTTAGGGTTAGACCACTAGGAGACGCCTTCTGGCCCACATATGTCTGCGCGTCTCATATTGACGATAAAGGGTGCCATGTGCGTTGGATGTAGACGAAATGTCAAAAGCGTCAGTATATGACGCCTTGGGATGAGACTGGGCTGTGAGCAGTGCTATTTATGTCACCTGTTTGCAGCTGTACGTTTGGAAGGAAGCTACCCATCACGCTATCTAGGTTTCGGAACAGAGCCATAGTGTCTGTCTAGAGACTAAAGCATGAAGTTTCAAATGAACAAGATATTTCTACACATTCGTTCAGTGTTAATAATTAAGGCTTAATGTCTTGTACCTCCTAACAAGGCCCAGCTGGAGCCCCGTGTGGTTCTGTTTAATTTGAAAGTCCGGCGGTTTGTAATGTTTAATGTGTCATTTACACTGACCTTCAGTTAATGGTTCTGCCACGCCACTGAAAAGGTCATATCTCTATTTCCTCTTTATTGCCAAAATGAGATACAGAGTGACCCTCATGCCCTCTCTGGTGCGTCCAGCTCACAATTACAGTGGTGACTGATTAAATGACCACCTTTGCACGCCGTTCGTTCCAACAATACCTCATTCCTTTCAAATGATCACAGACCCTCCACAAAATCTCACCTGGTTTGTTCCACCGAGTTGAAAGAGACCACCTACACTTCATAATGCGTACTCTGTGAGATGGAAGAGGCGGGTGTTTCGTGACACACATGGAATTAATTAATGTTAATTCGTTTTTTTGTTATATTTAAACAATGCATGTTAATCTGGCTTGGTAAATTATGAATTGTCAAGCCTGTCTTCATTTACATTATATTAATAGTCATATTAGCATTAAGTGCATAATTAAATTTGATTACGAATAATTATTCACATAAATTAGATTTAGGCTGAAATTATTGCTGAAAGTCTGTGAAAAGCTATTTAGCCATAAGAAAATGCATTCGGCAAATGCTTTTAGTATTCGCGTCGCCTGCGCATACACAAGATCCATTCCCCAAAAATCATTACGGCCACATTGATATTGAAATTTGCATAATTTAATGCCTTAGTCCTCCAAACTTCTCTTCCTCAGTAGTTTTGAGGATTTGTCCTTCTCAGTTTACACAATAAGCTGAGTTTTGAATGAGTTCATGTTACTGATGATATTATCTCCAAAGCACAAATTCTGTTTGTGATGATAAACACACTGGTTGAGAAATAGTTGCTCGGTAATGTGAAGTTCTTGACAGGCTTCTTTTTTTTTCACAAAACTGACATTTTGTGTCCATTTGAAATGTTTTGCTTGGATGATGACTTTAAACTAACTGACTGACAACAGAGATGCACATTCTCCACAGCCCAAGGCTGCTTACAGCAAATAGTGCATATTTAAAAATCACTTTTCTGCCATAAGGAATGCAGTCTAGGAGAAATGAAGAGAAATAACAGGCAACTTCACGCAGTTCGCTGAAATTTTGGGGATCACAGTGATGTTACCAATACTGTATGGCTGCATCCAAAACCACATATTTACCAACTATATAGTGGGCAAAACATCTTTGGAAAAGCTTATTTGATTGTTTAGTTTGCCTTACATCCCATTAGATTGCATGAAGAGGGCGGCGTTTATGACCTATACTAGTGGCAACCCCCTGGGGACAATTTGGCTGTGTCCGAAATCTCTACTCAAACCACTACTCCCTACCCCCTATGTAGGGGTTAGGAGGTATAGCACTATATAGTGAGCTCACCAGCATAATAGAAACACTACTTTCAGACACTACTTGATCGTCTCTCGGCGCCGTTGATAACGTCATTGCTGTCGCCTGTCCGCCAATTTTACGATCAGCGCAACGCATGATGGTATGTAGGGCTTGGCTTAGTGACCATCGGTTGTACACTACTTTTCAAAATGCATTCTGGGATACATTGAGTGGACTATATAGGGTATAATAATCATCACTATACATTCGGACAGCACTACAAAATGGCGAGCTCACTATATAGTCTACTATATATTAGGGGTGTCACGATTCTCCAAATCCTCGATTCGATTAAGTTATCGATTCTAAGGTCACGATTCGATTCGATTCTCGATTTAAAAAAAAAAGTAAAGCGCAGATTGCTATGCAATTTTTAGACTACACATTTATGCATTATGCAATATAAATTTGTTCACAATGTACACTACACCATTGCCAAATTTAAAATATAACAAAAAAAAGTAACATAACTTAATAGTATAACATTTAAAGCCCCTGAAATGACTAGAAAAAAAGTTTAGTTAATTTTGATGAACGAGATTGAAGAATAGAGTCAGTAAAACGATCCGAACTTTCCATCACGGACGCGACATGGGGCGTGGCAGTATCGACGATACCATTTTTTATTTCGATTTCGATACCATTGAATTAATTTCGATCGATTTCGATTTAATATCGAAATCGTGACACCCCTACTATATATAGCAAGTAGTGGGAGATTTCGGACACAGCCTTTGGCTTTGGTTTACGCTTGGTTTACGTTCACCTAAAACATAACTGACTAAGACTAGCATTTTGACATTGTTTTGTGTAAAGGAGTATAGTCAAAAAGTACCCGAATGACCTATACTTCTTGTGGCGAGATCCTGTAGTGTGCATACGATGGACACTTTACAATCCCATGAGGCCACGGGAGACGATTTATGAATGACAGTGTAACTGATGCTGGTACGTCATGTCCCAATTACATTCACATTACACACATTGAATACTATAAAAAAGCAATTGTGAAGTAATTACTTATTCAAAATTAGTAAGCGAGTATGTGATTTTGGACGCTTGATAGATGAAAGGATTGATGGAAGGACAGATCAACCATTTGAAAACATGGTTTTGTGTGAGAACGTTGACTGTAATATGTATCTCTCTGTAGTTTGCTCTACTACGGAGCCCCCTTAGTCCCACTTTGGCAAAAAAAAAATTAACTATAACTAACTCGTGGCCTCAAGATACTAACTCGTGGCCTCAAGATACTAACTCGTGGCCTCAAGATACTAACTCGTGGCCTCAAGATAGTAACTCGTGGCCTCAAGATAGTAACTCGTGGCCTCAAGATAGTAACTCGTGGCCTCAAGATAGTAACTCGTGGCCTCAAGATAGTAACTCGTGGCCTCAGTGGGACTAGGGGGGCTCCGTACTCCACAGATGGTGTATGAGACATACTCTGAATCGCTATAAAAGCAATGCAGAGTTGCCCATATGGATTAACCCTGTAGATAAAGAGCATTTTATAAAAAAAATAAGCATTGCGTTGGAATAAACTCACGGCCTAACTGTTGACGACAATGATTCTGGCTATAGACTAAAGATAAGGTCCTGAGATTTACAACATTGGGACCCCTCCAAAAAATTGATGGGAAACCAAACCATATTACATTGTAAGGTTATTGTTTTGTGTCCTCATTTATCACTAGATTTGATTGGACCACACATGTAAATATGACGAATATAGACATCTACAGTTAGTCTTTGGCTCGGCAACATATTGTCTTCCAAATGTTTTCTCAGCCTCCATGAAACCATATGGGCTCTGTAAATCAGAAAGCTGCCGTTTTCTCTTTGTGTAGACTGTTTATTTTTCCGTCTAAATGCTGCTTTCACGGTTTCACAACAGGGATTTGTCAAAAATTAAATAAATATAAGGAAAAGTATTCCCGGAACAGGGCAAATCGACAGAAACAACATAATAGACCCTCCGGAGTGTTTGTTATGTCCTCTATTACTGAACCTCAAACGACATTATAAAACAACTTTCTTCCTCTTTGTGCTTTATAGAACGTAATCATTCATAATAATGAACACACTCGAACTCAGAGTGTGTTGGTGAGATTTGACTCAGAAAGGTATAATGGTAGGAAGCCAGAGGCATAAACAGATATCAGTCTGAAAAGTCGCAGCCGAAACAGTCACGTTAGAGCTCTTATCGCTTGAGAAACGCTGTTGTATTAATTAAATCAGAGTGACTGTATTGATTGTGATATTTTTTTCTGGCATCCCCGTATTCTAGTGAGGGTCCAGGAGCGCTGTAACCTTGGTGGTTTTTTTTTTTTTTTTCGAGCCTTCTGCAGATTTGCCCTGGGGTTGAAAGTTTACCGCTGACACACAAACACACCAGTGCGCCGCTAAAGGCCCCTGGGAGATTAACTGAAGGAAGGGGGAGTGGAAGTGTGCGGGGTGAACGAAAGGTTGCGTCAACCGAGGGCAACGCTCACTGCCAAGGTGTATCCAGACAAAAAGACTAGAAATTTACATTTTACATTCATGTTATTGCATATCGCCTGCAGAGATGTTCCATTGTAGCTTTTAGCCGCTGACTTGTTTTGTTTATAATTTATTTTGCTCTTTTATCGTGGAAAGTGTATAATTATGTGTGTCACAGGCCTGTGATTTGAGACTGGCCCAGGTGTTGATACGGATGCACGGATGCTGATTGCTTGATTGGCAGGGTTATTTCTGGGCAATTATTTTGATTTTATGTCAATCAATCCTCTGTAGCTGCACGGGGAGACCTTGAATGTTTTTTTTCTTTTTTTGTTAAGATAATTTGTCAAACAACAGGAATACCTAAATTGTGTTTCTTAAATGCGTAGTTAACCTGAAATTCTAAATTCTCTCATTAAAGGACAACTCCGGCGCAAAATGAACCTTTGGTCTAATTACACATTGTTACCTAGTCAACCGTTATCAGTGATTTGATTGCCGAATGTAAATAGTTTTATCTCTAAAAACAGTTTAGCCTATAACGCTAGTATAACGCTAGTATATGGGGCATAGAGTAATGACAAATAAAAATCGCTTGTTATTACCACTAACAAGGCTCAAAATAGCCCCACACTAACACGGTAGCATAATAAGGGTCCCTACATTCAAACCGAAGCATTGAGAACTTTGTCAGTGTCCAAACAGTTTAATAAGAAGATATTTTATGCACACAGTCAACTTTGCGAATACAGGAAGAAGCCATCTTTGAAAAATAGTCTCTACCAGTCGATGTACGAACGCTGATCCATGTGCGCTGGTGAGATGTGAATAAGGTGATAAGGTGAGCGCGAACAGTAGTCTACATGTACATATTGAAGAGAAGAAAACGGTTAGTGTTTGTGTTTCTTCCGGAAACGACGGACCATATGAGATTCTGCACAGTTCAGCACACTTGGATCGGCGTTCGTAGATCGACTGGTAGAGACTATTTTTCAAAGATGGCTTCTTCCTGTATTCGTGAAGTTGTGTATAAAATATCTTCTTATTAAACTGTTTGGACACTGACAAAGTTCTCAATGCTTCGGTTTGTATGTAGGGACCCTTATTATGCTATCGTGTTAGTGTGGGGCTATTTTGAGCCTTGTTCGTGGTAATAACAAGCGATTTTTATTTGTCATTACTCTATGCCCTATATAGCGTTATACTAGCGTTATAGGCTAAACTGTTTTTAGAGATAAAACTATTTACATTCAGCAATCATGAAAACAAATCTCAGATAACGGTTGAATAGGTAACAATTAGTAATTAGACCAAAGGTTCATTTTGCGCCGGAGTTGTCCTTTAAATTACCCTCACATCATTCCAAAAGGAGATATTTTGCAGAATGTCAAAGCTGCTCTTTTACAATGAAGTTGAATGGGAGTGATAGGCAAAAATTTACAGAAAATAACCCTAACCCCAAACAATGAAGTAGTTTGCATGGCCAAATGTTTTCTGAATTCATATGATATATTTTTGTGAGGAAAAAATCCATTTAAAAATCGCGTAAAAGTTCTATACGTAAGCAATAAGGTACAAGAGGCTGTGGTGTATTGCTTTTATAAAACGGTTACCACACAATAAAAATATTAAAGTAAAAAAAAAAAACTTGCAACCGTTCTAATATGCATGAAAGTTCAAATAAAAACAACATAGGAACTGCAGTGTTGCGCAGGGATAAATAGGACCGTTGGGTGAAGAGACTATTGACCAATCAAAATCGAGGTTTGGAACTAACCGTTTTATAAACTAAAATAAGGTCTTGAATCCTATTGCATGGTTTATGGAGATTTTTAACATAGCACACGTCATATAGGCTGCTTTCATTGTTTTAACGTTTTTGGACATTAAATGGATGTGTTTGAGCGTCAAAATAGCTAAATCATTTTTGTTAATTGAAATAAAATACAAATTAGTTAAATATCTTGAAATGACTCAAACTAAATTAAAGCTAAAATGATATAAAATTACCAAATCAAATAACAAAATGACCAAAAGTTAAGCTTAAATTAAAACTGAAAATAAAAAAAATAAAAGCTAATCAAAATATGAATTAAAAACTATAATAGTATATACATTTACATTTATGCATTTGGAAGATGCCTTTATCCAAAGCGACTTATACATTTAGATTATCTATGGGCTATATGCACGCATAAGTTCCGCATTTGGATGCTCTTCAGTTTCCGGTTGAGAAGATTAAAGCGGTGGAAAACCGAGGAAAACGGGATTATGGCAGAGTCTTCAACATTTACTGTCCTCCCGTCTTTGAAACGAAACTTTCATACGTTTAGATGTAATTTTATATATAGTTATGTTTATTTAATATGATTTTAAAAAGAAGCATAAACACAACGATGGGTGTCTGTTTTGTCTATTTTTGTGACTAACGTTTCTTTAGTATAACCATGGCGTTTCTTGCTAACCATCCATTCTTGCTTCCCCTGGGAATCGAACCCATGACCTTGGCGTTGCAGGTGGCAACACTCTACGGTTTGAGCTACAGGAAAGCTATATAATGTAAATATTACTAAAATAACTACTTCACAACGGACTACAAAGTACCATAAAAATAACATTAGTTCACATGACCACATGTCTTGTGTAGCATCTATCTTTTAAAAAATTCTAAAGAGAAACTTAAAAATGGAAATGTAGTTTATTGCACTCTAAAAAATGCTAGGTTGTTTTAACCCAATTTTGGGTCAAATATGGACAAACTCAAACATTGGGTTAAATATGTCATTTAAAAATGTAACCCAATGGCTGGGTTTGTCCATATTTGACCCAAAATTGGGTTAAAACAACCCAACATTTTTTAGAGTGTGAAAATGCCAAATGGGGAAAATCTTAAATCTCAGTTTGTACTTCTCACAAAGCTATATCTCCATTATAGCATGCATTTTTTTGACAGAAAGTTGGATCACAGTTTGGAACAACATGAGCGGAAATAAATTTTGACCGTATTTTCATTTTGAGTGAATGATCCTTTTATGCTTCAATGGTCCTTGATTTATCTGTTTTTGTTAGTCATTCATGGAATCACAGCTGCAGTATCTCCTGTTATTACACTCTATAATCTTACACTTTCTCCATGTCATATTTTTGCACCTGAAGCAATCTCCACCTAGACCACCACAGCAGCCAAGACCATTATCACTAAAGCACTGTTCCTCCAGCTGCAAATGCTCTTGATAAGGAACAGAAACCTACTTTGTGCCTTAATGAAAATGTCAGAAGACAAAAGGTCATTAGTGAATGCTGTGTGTGGCCCGTTTGCACCTCAGTCTTTCTCATGGAACATTTCCCTCGGCTTTCTAAAAAAGCGAAGCACGACGACCTTACTTTTCATGTTACTTCAAGGACAACACTGCACATGCTCTTTCAGACTAAATAGAATATCCATGGCAACTAGGATGTGTTGCTGCAAGGTGCTTTTGTGTGTGTATTCAGTGATAATTCATTTAATGAAAATCAATGAAGGTGTTGCACAGAACAGCGCAGGTCGCCCTAATACGGGTCGTGTTCTCCGATTAGGAGCGGCAGCCTCTAAACAAACTATTAGTTCTAATGAAATCTCATCAGTACATCAAAAGCACAGGGTTTTGCTCCACGTCGTCTCAAATGAGCTCAATTAAATCAGGGCTTTTAGGTCTATTACAAACAGTGTCAGCAGACGCTACCTAAATAGCTTTCGGCTGCAGGAAAGAATTACGCTCAGCATAACGGATTTTATAGAGACTTACCGCTGTCTACAAATTGCCAGTAATCTGTCTTTTGGAACTGTGCGGGAACCCGAAAATAGAGTCTAAGATCAGAGTATCGCAGCAAAAAAATGATTTGACGTTGACGCATCAACCACAGCTATGAAGAAAGTGCACGAAAAAGCAGTTATTTAGCTTGGACGCCTGAGTAATGCGTTTCCTTCTGATGATCAACCATTTCCCCCCTCTGTTCTTTCTTTTAATGTCTGGGTGGTGATCGTTCCTACTTGTGAGTCGGGCATCCATGTCAGATATAGGCTTTTGCTTCTTAAAAGCTTGCAGTGCTTTAAGCGCGAGGGCCGAAACGCCTGAGTCAGCATCCGCGCAGCCGGTTCAGCGAGTGCACATCAGCACCTCCCCCTGTTCGATGAGACACGCTGTACACACACATTTCTCCCCCTGCGCTCATGCATTTACATGAGGTCAGTCATCTCACTGACAATTTTCAGGGGGCAGTAAGGAAATCCTGTTGTGGGGCAGAAATTTGATGCGATGTAAATTGACTGAGCTGAAATTTTTCACTCTTCCGTAATGACGTTTGGCTCCGCGAGATCTACGGCGGAGGACGCTGTGAATAACGTACTTAACATAATTCTATGTAGCTCTGAGGGTTTTTGGGGCGAATTCACTCGCCGTGGCGTGCGGTGGGATAATTTCATGCAAACAAGCCAAAGAAGCCACTTACATGCCTGGGCGGCAGTTCATTGGCCATCTCCGAAGCAAACCAATTAGCCAGCGACTCGGCATCTGTCAGGCTGGAAGAAAAGTCTGTAAAGGATGCCTGTGGATTGGTGGGTGGTATTGTACGAGACTTCTGTATGGACTGAAACCACGAAGGCGTGTGTTTTGAAACCTTATCGCTGACATGAAGGGCTTCTGAATGCTGCTACGCATCAAGAATCCAATGCGCTTATAAGCTGCTTGAGTTTTCAAAGCCAATTCAGTGTCAAATCTTCCAAAAATAAGCTTCAAATTTACAAATTAGTTTCAATGTGAATGTCTACTGTGCAGGGGTTCACTAGAAAGACTTGGGTTGGCAGAGAAATTTGGCCTAAAAGTGTTTAGGTGTCAAACTCACGGCGTGCACCCTCCCCAGGGAGTCAACATTGTGTGGAATTACATTGGTCACACAAAAGGAATTCTTAATTGGATGCTAATTAGGGGCACGGAGCTGATAAATACCTTGGTGAGGCAGCTTTTATCCAAAGATGAGAGTCAGACCCCCTCTCTTCCAGTTCCATTAACAACAAGGCAGTTTTTGGTGGGAAACATGTCTCGGCACTGGTCCCTTGAACGCTCTGGTCTTGAACATGAAACTAATAACGTCAGTCGCCAAAGAGAGGGATAATGTCCTCTTCAATGGAAGGCATAATGTACATAAATATTACTTCTCAAAACTATGAGTAAAGGCCACAAAAGTCCACACAACAATGACTTTTTTCACAATGACAATGACAACAATGACTTTTCCTCCTAATCTCTAACCGTTTCTCCTTCTAATCTCCTCCATTATGCTTTAAATAGTGTCTCTGTATTGGAGTTGAGGTGGTTTGATTGATGCTAATGTGAAACCAGACTTCATTCACCCAAATGGAAATCATATATACACTGTCTGTATCGTTCCCTATCATCTATATAGCGCACTATGTGCCATTCACCATGTAGAAAATAGTTCATGTGTGAACAAGTGACCGCTTTTAGCTGCAGCTTCAGCGTCTATTTGGGGGCGGGACACTGTAGATTCTAGAGAGAGCATTTGACCGTGCAGAGCGATGTCTTCAAAATCATTCATCCATATTGCCGGAAGTGAGAGACTGTAAGTTTGAAAGGATTATATCTTGTAATCTATTGTTTTGGAGCCCACTAGCGACAGCAGGGGTGCTAAATCATTGATGGTGAGCTGCGCAATTATATGTATACTGCAACATGACATCATGACTTTTGCGTAAACATACACGCCAATTTCGAGTCAAGTGGCGTGTTATCTCGACGCATTTTGAGCTGTCCGCGTGTATGCGGGTATGTCTACGCCATTAACGTCCGCGTCATTCCGCGTGTCTGTACACGCCGTCAAATGTCCGAGCAAAAACAAAGCAAAATGTACATCTGGGGAGCTATGTTTTTCTTTCCTAGGATGGTGAGGGAACACTCATAAATGCCATTAACCCCAGTGACGGGTAGGTTTAGGGACGGGGTTGAGGTAAGTCATATATTTATATGTACAGTAATAACGTTAAATCAACGGCGTTCATAAACACGCTAAAAAGCGATTATGCGTGTTGATTAGGGTTGGGTATCGTTTGAATTTGAACGATTCTGATTCCGATTCCAATTCCTTGTTTCGATTCCGGTTCCTAACGATTCTCGATTCCGATTCTTTTAAGAGGCAGGGTCAAAAAAGTTTAGCTAACCTTGCTAACCAACGGCCTTTCTGAAGGAAATAATCCTTTCTGAAGGAAATACTCCTTCTGTAAAAATACTCCTTTTGTCAAAAATTTTGCACTTTGCCGAGATTTCGTTTTTTTTAGAAAAGTGAAGCCACACTTTGGATCGCCGACGTAAGCTACTCATGTTCGACTCACGTGGTGGTTTCTTCTTCCGCTCGGCGGACTGTGAATATCGAAACTAGGAATCGAAATCTTAACTTTTGAACGATTCCGGGAAAAACAAAAAGTTGGTCTCGGTTCCAATCGATACTCGATTCTCGATACCCAACCCTAGTGTTGATGGCACAAAAATGAAAATACAAATTGGCGTGTCATACACATGCTAATTCATGAGATCAGTCTGGTATACTGTATAGCCCATAATATGAACGCAACGTGTTTAATTACACATACATGCGCTCTCCTAGGATATCCAGATCCACCGAAGGAGGGAGAGCATTTTGACATTTAGCTCCGAAGCTCTGGAATAGCCTTCCTGATATTGTTTGTTGCTCAGACTCGCTTTCCCAGTTTAAAACTAGACTAAAGACGCATTTATTTAGCCAGGCATTCATATATTTTGTTTTTATTTATTTATTTATTTTTTTTATCTTACAGTTACTATAAATTTGGCCTCTAGTTCATAAACGCCAGAGGAGAACTGGTCCCCGACTGAGCCTGGGTTCTCCCAAGGTTTGTTTTTTTTTCTCCATTGGGTCATCTGATGGAGTTTTAAGACACCATCGGGTCACTTGATGGAATTTTTCGGTTCCTTGCCACTGTTGCCTTTGGCGTGCTCAGTTGGGGATATTCAAATTAAATGACCCATCATACCATTGATCAGCTCTACCAAACTTGGATGTCTTTTTTTTTCCAGTAATAAACAAACACTGTTAAGTTGTTTTGATTGATACTGTGAATCTGTATTGTGAAAAGCGCTATATAAATATATTTGACTTGACTATTTGACTTAGCGTTAAGCATTTTCCTCCCATAGAAAACCATTATAAGAATGATATACAAATTTTACGTAAGAATAACAGATATTATGTCGAAATAACAAGATATTATGTTGAAAATAAAACTACTTAATATCTAAAAATAACAAGATAAGTTTTATTTATTTATTTCACCATGCGGTTCAGGGCTTCCATAGAATACAGCCTGTATATAATTGCTTTCAGAAATAGTTTTTGGGGGTGCTATCGGGGTGCTTTGGTCTTTCTTGGGGGTGCTGAAGTACCTGCTAGCCCTTCCCAGGCGCCGCACATGGATAACAGTAAGGCTAAAATATTCCAAGCCAAAATACTTCAAATCATGTTGATTTTAAAGTGGCAGATATCATAACTGCACCACACTCATAATAAACAGAATGATATTGTCTATTGGTGTGGGGGCTCATATATATCATTTTTTGAACAGCTGACTGCCTGGCAGCCAATTCCCAAAGAAGGAATTGGACTCGGGTCACTCGAAGTGCAAATGCACCCTATATCGGAGCACTTGCCCACACAGCTATGGCTCCGACTAATATTGTTACAGTTATCTTTATAGTTAACGTTCTTGGTGTGAACTTGACTTAAGACTGAACAGAGGCTGTGCTACGTCTGGTGGCCTTGCAGGCATGTTATTTACATAGTCACTTATGTCGTTGTTTGACTTAAAGTCAGTAGAAACTAGTTGGTAATCAGGAGTTTGATCATATCTTAACTGCACATTTGTCATGAATCTTAGCAAGCGCTCCTTAGTGCAATGCTGCACCAGAGTTTGTGTTTTACTGCCACTAGTGTTCATTTCTGCTGGAAACTGCAATGAAATGTATGTATGTATGTTTTTTTTATGTTTGTCCAATGAGCATGTTGTTTCCATGTTATTGGAAAACGACTAAAAAAGTGTGATGAAGTGATTGTAAGGTACCTCATTCTGCTCTGCCATACCACAAAAAAACTGCAACTCCCCCCTAAAAAAAAACCCAGTGCATGCATCCATCTCCACTGCCTCATCCTCGCTTTGTTGCCATGGAAACCTGAGGATGAAAAGAGTTACTTGTAGATTAAATTAGATATTTGAAGTACAGCCACCCTTCAAAACACATGGCAAAAAAAAAGTATAAGCTCTTTGGATAATATTCCTCAAATTCATGTATATAGAAACATTTTCACCCAGTCAGCCTTTGATGGGCTTTAGGCACATTGATCAAACGCTTCAATGTCTATCGATGTACTAACAAAGTCGCTGAATGCAGCATTTTTCACCTCTGTTTATGATAAAGCTTTCAATAACATATTTATGAAACTGTGAAATAAGAACATGAAATATGATTTTCCTCAGCGCCGACTCTGAGTAATGGAAGTGATCCAGTTGAGTCATCCGTCACATCTGCGTGTGTGTGTGTGTGTGTGTGTGTGTGTGTGTGTGTTTTCGCCAGACTACTTTGTGGAAACGCAGCAGCCTTTAGAAATGTTTCAGTCTTCAACAGATGACGGGATGACATCCCAAACCGGTTGAGCCGATCGCATGCTTGAAGCCGGTCAGTGTGTTCGTGAGTGAGTGTGTGTGTGTGGGTGCATGTTTGTGAGAATGTCTCCTTTACAGATGGCCGCTCTCTGAAGGAGATTAGACTGGCTAGCCTTCCCTATGACGGACACGGACAGAACATCCCAATTCCCTGAAGGAACGAGCAACTAAGATAGCAGGCATCCAAACCGAGGAGGCAGCAGCAGACACATAAACTGTTTCCCAGTTTGTCTCAATCAGAGTCCACTGAGCAGCCAATATACAGTGTAATTTATTGTGCACCTTGTCTGTTGAATGAGGCCTAATGAATCAACGAATTAGAGGGTTTATGGGTGGCAACAATCTCCGTCCCACTGCTTCATTATAGCACACTGAATTGCGTGTTCTGGTAATGGACAGGCTTGGGAAACGGCAGTACGAAAAAAAAAAAATAGCCTTCTAAACTAGGCAACTTGGAAGCTAAAAATACACTCTATCAAAAAAAGCTGTACATGAACCGTTCAATTGAACCACTTAACCGAAGTGAATCAGACTTCCTACAGACATTTACGGAGAGAGCATGTTTGGTTTCTGCCTAATTGAAAAGCTACGAGTGCAATTACACACAAAACCCAGTAAAATGTAGCTAGTAATCGGAAAAGCTACACTATTTTGAAAACAACTGCTACCAAGTACTTTCCAGTCATTATATTACTACAATATTATATTATATTATATTAGCTACTGTCAGTTATTCCCTATAGAATACTTGAAAAAGCAGTACATAACCAGAATATAAAATGTTTCCTGGTACAGCTGTAAAAACTGACTTTGATCACGTCATTTTTAAATGTAAAACAAATGAAATATTGTTAGTATTATAGCTAAATTGAAAGGAGACATTCACATAGAACACATTTTTGCATTTAAAAAAAAGTGAGGCACAGGGCAATGGAATGAAACGCAACGTCTTTTTAAAGAGTAACTAAAGACTAAACCAACTTTTTTTAGTTAATGATCTGTAAGAATGGATCTTTATTAATACCAGTCATTGATTCGAGTAACTTTTTTGACAGTTGTCTATAAAGTGTTTTATTTCTACAATATATGGTGTAAAAACGTCTTAGTGCTGCCCTCTTCAGGTTGAACGGCGGCTAATGCAGATTAATTTTCCTATTGGATGTTCCGCACTTTGTGACGCAGGTTTCAGCTCACCACACTCCTGCCACGAGCGGCAGTATAAAAACCAGCTTGTTTCGTCAAAACCACTTTATCGAGTCAGGAGTTGAAATTTCGAGTGTTGAAAACGATCAGGATAGTGTTTTAGCGTCTATTTCGTCCCCTCTATCTGTGCTGGAGTCTGCCCACTTGTTCAGCATTTTTCAAATATTGCCAGTCAGGCTCTGACCAGGGGTTTAATTACCCTTTAAAGGTTGTATCAGGGATTTCTGGCCCAAACAAAAATGATCACATTCATCTAATCTTTCCTAACGATCCACTAGCTGGCCGCCCCATAAGCAGGCTGTCATACACTGTAAAAATGAATACGCTTTATCTAATCAAAAAAATTGTGCCAACAGATTACAAGCCATATTATTAATTAAATTTAACAAATTAGAATTGAGTAATAATTAATCAAATTAATTCGTTAAAAGTTAACCATTTAAAATGAGTAAAACTTAAAAAAACAACCAAAAAACATAAATTTATGTCACCATTATGGTGATTGGTGTTTGTTTTAAAATGACGGTTTTCTCCTTCCGTGATTCTGCTTGTTAACATCAGGTGTCTTCAATCTTGGCAATATAAAATAAAGAGTTCTTAATTAATCTTTGACGTCTGTCTGTTAGTGAGATATTTTTGTTAGATTTTTTTGGTGTAAAACTGTAACTTTTAAGAAATAATTTGATTAATTATTACTCAATTCTAATTTGTTAAATGTAATTAATAATATTGCTAGTAATCGTTGCCACAATTCTACTGATTAGATAAAGCATATTCATTTTTACAGTGTAAAAACACATCTCTGTAGGCAACCTAGGCTCTGAGATCTGCACACAAAAACAAATGGGAACAACCACCACTCGAAATCAAAATACATAATTTTATCACCCGAGTCTTTCTGGTAGAACTCAAAGAATTGGACATTTTTAAGTCGGATGCCGAGGTTGCACTGTTTCTTCTGGACAGGTGAGCAGCTTCTAGTGCTGACTTTTTTGTATGTGAACTGTGTGTGAAAGTATAATTCTTTAAAAAATATGAGCGAAGCTCGACGATACTTGGATCGCTCTAGCGAATATCATATTGTAGGGATTTAATGTGTGAGTTTTTCATGATGCACGAAACGGGAGGGAGGGGCGAGCTTACTTGGTTTGTTTGGGATCTCGCTTCAAACAAACAGAAGTGACGTCACCCACAACGCTGATACAACCTTTAAGATGAACTTTTATTAAGTTGTTATTTTAACATGAGCACCATGTGCAATGCCACGTCGAGATGGTGTAAAAGAATCAAGACGCAAGCTCAACAGTCAAAGAGATCCATCGAATGCACGTTTACAGTACATAGAAAAATCATGATCCAAGGAGAATGCAATCCCATAATGCATCACGACAAGCTTGGTGAAAAATCGTACTTTCAAGTTACACTTGAACATCATGACTTTTGCGTAAACATACATGCCACTTTCAAGTTAAGTGGCGTGTTATCTATACGCATTTTGAGCTATCCGCGTGTATGCGTGTACAGTAGGTCTACGCCGTTAAATGTCCGAGCGAAACGAAACAAAATGTAGATCTACATCTGGGTGCAATATTTTTTTTTCCTAGGATGGTAGGGGAAGAGATAAATGCTATTAACCCCAGTGACGGGTAGGTTTAGGGACGGGGTTGGGGTGGGTCATATATTTAAATATACAATAATGTAACGTTAAGTCATCGGCATTCATAATCACGCTGAAAAGCGATTATGTGTGTTGAAAGCACGCCAAAAATGGAAATACGAATTGGCGTGTCATACATGCGCCATTTCATGAGATCAGTCTGAGATAACTGTATTTTTAGCTTAGAAACATTTGAAAACAAGCCCAAGTTGCCTGTGTGCAAATTGTGAGGAACGATTTTGTCTTTGAGTCAGTTTTTATTAAGCGATTAAATCATTAATTGTGAAGGAACGTATTTTTTAGGTAAACCTCCCATTTTGTTATTGGATAACTCAGAGAGAGTGGGGGGGAAGTGAATCCAATATTTCAAGATTTATCAGCGTATCTCCCACCAGACTAAAGATTAACCAGAGCTGCATTGTGTTGGTCTGTAAACCTATTCACCTTCCTTTCTGAAAATCCCATGGGTGAACATACAGCCACACGTGCACAGCGCAACACGCTCCCCGGCCTCAACCCTCGTGCTGATTACACATAATTCAACGGGCCCAAACTACGGAGCTGTCGGGATGGAGGTCAACGTGTGTAAATATCTCCACACTTATTAATGTGTCAACGTTCTAATGTGGCCGCAAACAGCCCACCGGGGACCTGTGGTGAAATAAAAATGGGTGGCTGAAACAAGGTTCGCCGTGCCATTATTTTTACACGTCTTTATGACTCAATTTAGACCGTGAGGAAATAAAAGAAGCCCACGTCAAAGACAAGGGTGCAGGTGATTTAGTGTGTGTGTGTGGCTGCAATAGCTCTCTCGGTTGGCGTGGGTGTCAGCGAGGGAAGTCTGCTAATGAATAGGGCTTATTTTGATGAGACTCTTTAACCTTGTTTAAGAGGCCTGGATGCACAGGTTCCACCGGGGATCGGGTACGCTGTCATGGAAGACGCGGTTGTCTGGCAGAAGCTTCTGTGTCTCACAAAAAAATGCCATTTTTCCCTTCCTAATTACCCAAACAGTCTCAATTAAAACTCACATTTTAAATGCAAATGAATGAGCTTTTATCAAAATAAGTCTCTTTTTTTTTTCCCCCACTACCCAGACTTCATATTCCAGATGGATGCCATGGTTAGGAATTGATTAGGGTTTTTTTTTATAGCTCCGATTTTTTTTGTTTTTTAATACCAAGGTGGTATAATGGTGGCTTGGCTGCCGGGTTTTTAATTGTGTTGCAGCTTTTAGAAGAGAGCCGGTAGCATCTGTAATGGCGGTGACTTGCCTCGCATCGGGTTATTTTGCAGTTGTTTGGGAGCTGCTGGGGCGTACTAACACTGGAGGAGAGCGACAGTCAGTAATTAAAATTCTGTTCAGCATGACAACGCTGTTTCATGCCTCATTTTTCACACTCAGGAGGAATACACAATCCACACCATGAACACAATAAGTAAATAACAGATGAACACTTACTGTCATAAGAGACCGAGGGAAATGAAATCACAGCGTGCCGTGTTTAAGGTTTACATAAACGTACATATGTAACTGTGCAGTTTACACATGTATGCAAAATTAGAAACATTGTCATTATCGTAATGGCTTTAATGCAATTTTTACAAGAATCTTGGTCTATGGTCCTTCCTTGCAAATTGCAAATTTAAGAGTTAAAGTTTTTCTAATTGAACGTTTTATTTTGACAAACTTATTTTTCTTTGGAATAATGTGCATCGATGAATCATGTGTCACGGTTATGGACTATTACTTATTTATTTTAGATATTAGATACTTAGATATTTTGTTTAAAGGATTAGTTCACTTTTGACAAAACTTTTGCTGATAATTTACTCACCCCCATGTCATCCAAGATGTCCATGTCTTTCTGTCCTCAGTCGAAAAGAAATTAAGGTTTTTGATGAAAACATTCCAGGATTTTTCTCCATATAATGGACTTCAATGGGAACCGGATGGTTCAAGGTCCGAAAGATAGTGTTAATAACAGTTTCAGATGCAGCTTCAAATGTCTATAAACAACACCAGACGATAAATAAGGGTCTTATCATGCGAAACGATCGGTTATTTCAAAGCTTATTCCAAAAATGTAACTTTTCTAAGGACAAATGCTAGCATTGCTCCATTCTGTGAGGCACCTTATTCATTGATAAGACCCTTATTCATCGTCTGGTGTCGTTTAAAGACATTTGAAGCTGCATCTGAAACTGTTATTAACTGTCGTTTGGACCTCCGACCAACTGGTTCCCATGTAAGTCCATTATATGGAGAAAAATCCTGGAATGTTTTCATCAAAAACCTTAATTTCTTTTCGACTGAGGAAAGAAAGACATGGACATCTTGGATGACATGGGGGTGAGTAAATTATCAGCAAAAGTTTTTTCAAAAGTGAACTAATCCTTTAATTCCTGTTTCCCTGCTTTGTTTAGTTTTGGTTTCCTGGGTTACTTATTATTTGCTTATTAGTTTCTATGGTTACTTAGGATTTACACCTGTCTTTCATTATGATTGTCTGGTATTTAGGGGCTGTTTACATGACATAGTTCTCAAAAAAAAAAAAACTTCTAAGTTCATTTACAAGACAACGGCATTTTGGTGGCCTGAAAACGATCTCTGTGTAAACTGCAAAATCAATGACGTCATGCACATGCATACTGTATATAGTGTTTCATCGCCATCCATTGGCCTGGCAGCAGAATACAAAGTTTTTAGTCATTTTTCCAAATCCGTGTACAATGTACTCACAGGAAACTGTTTTAAGCTTATCGTTGTGGTGTAAACGTACCCTTAAAGCTACACTGTGTAACTCTTTTAGTTTATTCTTAGCTAATAACACTTAGTCCTTTCAAAAATATGTGCTCATTAATGTATATTTCCTTCGTTCAAGTAATAAAGTATTCTCGTGAGTGTATAATATGCCATTGAAAATACATACGGGTAAGGGGTTCTAATGTCGGTCGCCATGTTGCCCCTCCATCTTGAATGTACATTAGCCAAAGAGGGACATACCAGTTAATTCACGTTCACGTTTAAGGTTAATACTCATGGACGAGGTCGAACTGGAAGCCATGTTAATCTTGGACTACATTGGCTACCGTAGGAGTTAAAACGAAATCTGCCGCATACTGGATGTTTTTCCCTTTTCACACCATTCTTTGTAAACCCTAGAAATGGTCGTGTGTGAAAATCCCAGTAACTGAGCAGATTGTGAGGCCCGTCTGGCACCAACAACCATGCCACGCTCAAAATCACATTTCTTTCCCATTCTGACATTCAGTTTGGAGTTCAGGAGATTGTCTTGACCAGGAACACACCCCTAAATGCATCGAAGCAACTGCCATGTGATTGGTTGATTAGATAATTGCACTAATGGGAGATTGAACAGGTGTTCCTAATAATCCTTTAGGTGAGTGTATTTGTTATATTTAAATGAAAACTAAACATTCCTCTCTGTGTTTGTTTAATTAAAACTAGACTTTAACTATTTTATTTTATATAAATAAATATTGAGATTGAAATCATACTGAATATCGTTGCTAGACTTAAACATATTTTTGCTATATCACCTAGCACAGTGGTGTATTTCTATTAACTCACACTTACCCCTAATCAGATGATCTCTTCTAGGTGTGGTTTGCAATAATGGACACATGTGGGTTTTTATCACAACACACGACTGTGAATCCAGTGAGTAGTTAGTAGGACTGAAGGCAGGCGCGTGTGGGTCTCCAGGGATGGTGTCCATGGGGCTCGTCCATTATTGTCAGTCAGTTATCAGTGTTTCTCCCGGACTGTGAAGGTCTCAGTGGAGTAGGAGCCCAGAGTCTCCTCAGCATTTAACCTGGGCCTCCACACTCTCGGCTCTTTCATCAAAAACATCCTGCCTATTTTGTTTCCCAGCACCGCTGAGAGTTATTGCTCGTGATAACTGCAGTTCTCTCTTTTCTCTTGCTCTCTCTCTCCACTTGCTGGGATTGTGTTACCCTGTGATATTCTAGCACTCTCTATTAAATATGCATGAACCCTAGAGATGAAATTAATTTTGGGTATGCTCACTTTTGAATGTTCAAATATGCCTTCATCTGCCTTTGTATCAAACCTTGAATGTGTAATTTCATTTAGGATAGAGGCGGTAGATTAAAGCAGCCCCATTTTGGCCAACGATCAATGCAATGCTGAAAAAGAAACGCACCAAAAAATGTTGATATCTGGTGGTAATTTGGATGAAAACTGGGGTTCAGTTGAAAGTCCTAAAGGTATTTCAGTAAAGACATGTCTGGAATGAATCAAAGTAAATGTTCACCAAAAAAAATCTAATAAAAAAATAAGTTAACATAATCACCCTCATGCCATTCCAAAACTAAATTAAATCTTGGCACATTAAGATGCCAATTACTCTGTCTTGTAACAAACATGGTGTGATGTGTCCAATATTATTTTAGTACCATTAAGAAACTGTCATATTTTTTTATTTTATTTTAGTTATAACATCTTTAAAAACGCACAGTTTAATTACTATAAGCTTTTTACATCTATATTTTTATTAATTTTTATTTTGAAATTCCGACTTCCCAATCTGGCAATGACTTCTCAGGCAGCGTTTACATGAAGATACTTCACGAAACGACTTCTGAGGCAGCATAACGGTTTAGGATACATCTGCTGCCTTCAAAAATAAGTTAGATGAAGGGTCTCGTGAGACCAGAAGTGAAGCTAAACTTTGGATTTGCACTTGCCTACCTACCTTGAATTGCATCATCCGAAGGCAGCATTTTTAAGCTTTCGGTCATCTCCCATTCCGTCAGTTCTGCCTGACGCATTGTTTTACCATGATGCTGTTTAAAGAGTAGACATATTTTCAGTGATAAACCTCCTCACAATAACTGTTCTGTTATTAAAATCTGGTGACTGTGGGGGCCATTTTAGTACAGTGAACTCATTTTCATGTTCAAGAAACCAATTTGAAATGATTCCAGCTTTGTGACATGGTGCATTATCTTGCTGGAAGTAGCCATCAGAGGATGGGGACATGGTGGCCATAAAGGCATGGACATGGTCAGAAACAATGCAGAAACGATGCCCAATTGGCACTAAGGGGCCTAAAGTGTGCCAAGAAAACACCCCCCACACCATTACACCACCACCAGCCTGCACAGTGGTAACAAGGCATGATGGATCCATGTTCTCATTCTGTTCACGCCAAATTCTGACTCTACCATCTGAATGTCTCAACAGAAATCGAGACTCATCAGAGCAGGCTACATTTTTCCAGTCTTCAACTGTCCAATTTTGTGAGCTCTTGCAAATTGTCGCCTCTTTTTCCTATTTGTAGTGGAGATGAGTGGTACCCGGTGGGGTCTTCTGCTGTTGTAGCCCATCCGCCTCAAGGTTGTGTGTGTTGTGGCTTCACAAATGCTTTGCTGCATACCTCGGTTGTAACGAGTGGTTATTTCAGTCAAAGCTGCTCTTCTATCAGCTTGAATCAATCGGCCCATTCTCCTCTGACCTCTCGCATCAACAATGCACTTTCGCCTTTCACACCATTCTTTGTAAACCCTAGAAATGGTTGTGTGTGAAAATCCCAGTAACTGAGCAGATTGTGAAATACTACTGGCACTAATAACCATGCCACGCTCAAAATTGCTTAAATCCCCTTTCTTTCCCATTCCGACATTCAGTTTGGCGTTCAGGAGATTGTCTTGACCAGGACCACACCCCTAAATGCACTGAAGCAACTGCCATGTGGTTGGTTGATTAGATAATTGCACTAATGAGAACAGGTGTTCCTAATAATCCTTTAGGTGAGTGCTAATTCAAACTATTATTAAATACTATGATGGTATCTAAATAATACTTAAAGAACATACTTGAACGGATTTGAAAGTAAAATATGAGCATATTTTTTGCAGCATCTTTTCTACACACAAAACGAGTGTACTGTCTTCAGAAAACTGGGATATAAGTGTCAATTTTAAAGACCGTTCAATACTTTTGCATTTTTAGATCTTTTATGGCCACAATCCTGGCTTCTCACTTCCACTGTAAGGAAAAGAGCAGCTTAAACATTGCTCAAAATATCCCCTATTGTGTTCTACAGAGATAAAGTCATACAGGCTTGGGGAAAAAAAGCATGAGGGTGAGTCAGTGATGATGACATAACTTTAAATTCTCTTGTATTGTCTAAAAACAATCGGACATAACCGTGTCGTTGTTGCCTTAGGCTCCAGCTGTGAAGCTTCCTGTAAGTCCCACACTCACCAGAGTTGAGTTCCAGCTTAAAAGCAAAGTGTGTGATTGGTTCCACACACACATTCACTCTAACTACATCTGCATAATTACATTCTGCAGCAGGGAAGTCTCTCTGGAGCCATATTGTTTGGAGACCAGTCAAATCCCCTCTCAGGCAGATAACCCAAAGGCTAACCACAGCTGATTCCAGAACGGCGTTTTTTCCTCTTTCCCCCTCAGAGTAATAATTGGAAATCCAGTTTACCATCTTTTTTATCGATGGCGAGCGCATGAGCCCAACTGGTACCTCGATTGGGGTGCGTCAATAACAGCTGGGGTTAGATGTGGCGGGTCGCTAGTAGGCGACCCCTCGGTTCTTATCAAGTAAAGTGGATTTTGATTAGTGTTAATGGGGATTGGTAATGGCCTTTGGCTGTTACATGGACGGTCATGCTTCAAGTCAGGATGCACTGTGGGAGTTGTTTGTTGTTGCGAATGCACACGCATAATTGCTTTTCTCAAGGGCGCATAAGCCATGCGTCGCTCTCCTATACTGTGTGTGCGCAGAGAAAGTCATAAATCCATTCACAGTGTTTTGCGGCCAAGTTTTTCAAGTAATGCTTTAATGCCTTGCACTCGCATGCACCTGGGTGGCACAAACAAGACAGGTTAAACTGCATCGGGGCATGGCTTTCTTTTCACCCGCCACGCAGAATGCCAGGCGTTCCTGTCGCGCTTCGCCCTCGCATGCTAATGCATGCATAATATTATTCTTATGAACTGCCAGTGACTTCATACGTTAGCCAGCACTCTGTCAAATTAATGTCAATTCCATTAATGGCGTTGTCCATTTTCTCGCCCTCTCCCTTTCACCGCTCTCAAGTCTCTTTTCCCCGTGTGGTCGCAGTGTGCCACCGAAAAATCATCATAGATGAAAGGCAGAGAGGAGAGAATTAACGTCCAGGGTCATTTATCAACAACGGGACCCAAAAGAGCAGATGAAACTCTGTCCTGAGAAATGTCACTGAGATATTAGGTTTAATATATCAAATCATGAGTCTTCCCAACAGTGCTGAGCCAACACCAGTTCGCCGCCTCGCGCTGCGCGTCAACACCGTGGCGTACGATCGGCTTTATAATCTACGGCGAACGGTCGGCGAGCGTAAAGGTGTCGTGATTGATGTCTGGTTTTGCGAGCTATCATTTGTCCCACAATAAAATTTGAGAATCTAAGCAAACCATCAGTTCGCTATCTGCCACATGAGGGATGAGCTCTTTCCTAACTCTGCGTATCCGTGCTCGTGATCGATGTTTCGTTTTAGAAAGCAATGTGGCGAACAGCAGCTGTGATTGTTCAGAAGACAACGCTAGTTTTGATGAATGCTGCCCACCTGCGTTCTGCGCTAACTCGCAGCTCTTGCTGGATTTGATATCCAAATTGATAAACAATGTGCGAGAGAGTTATAGCCAACACGTCACTTACCCAACCGGACCCAAGAGATCAAAGTTTGTCTGGTTTGCTCGGTCCAGTTAATTCTTACTGGTAGATTTTTCGTTTTAATAAAAATCAACCTTTGGAAGTGCCTGTAATTAAATGCATATCTATAAAGGATGAGGGCCTGGAGTTAGTCAGGTGATTGTGTCCTGTTTGGAGTTTAAGAATAACTATTATTGCAAATAATCGTAGTTCACCCAAAAATGTAATTTACTCACTTTAAAGTTGTTCTAAACCATCAAACCATTTTGAAGAATAAGAGTAACCAAACAGATGATGGACCCCATATTAACTGTCTGGTTACTCATATTCTTCAGAATATCTTCTTTTTTTTTTCTGTTCAGCAGAAGACAGAAATTAATTCAGGTTTGGTACAACTTGAGGGTGAGTAAATGATGAAATAATTAAATTTTTCAGGTACACTATCTCTTTAAGATTATATATTTGTTGCCTTTTAAAGAAATCTTGCCACTCTCTAATCCGACTATCTCTTGCTTAAAGGGATAGTTTGATTTTAAATTAATTTTTGATATGTTTCAAGGGCATCCAAGATGTAAGTGTCTTTGTTTCCACGGTATTTTCAATTTTGATATTTTTAGGTCAAACCGTTCTTGTCTGTCAGTCATATAATGGAGGTCTATGGTCACCACCTCAAAGAGCATGCACAGAGAAGTCCAAATTAAACATGATTTAATGACTCGTAAATGTAAGTACACATTGATGACCTAAGACGAAACGAGCAGTTTGTGTGAGAAAACGAACAGTATTTATATTGATATATTGCTTCTCTGTGCATGCTCTTTGAGGTGGTGACCATAGACCTACATTATATGACTGACAGACAAGAACGGTTTGACCTAAAAATATCAAAATTGAAACTACTGTGGAAACAAAGACACCTACATCTTGGATGCCCTTGAGGTAAGCTAAAACATCGGTTCCCAACAGGGGGGTCGCGGCCCACAAGGGAGCTCTGTGGGGGGTCGCGGCATATTTTGAAGGTTTGAGCAATGAGCATTAAATAAAAGTCCTTAACTTTTTTCTGTTCAAAATGTACAAAATGTATATAATGAGTGAGTTCATCATGAATCCATTTTCCAATCCGTGTTTTTGTCTTATCCTGAACCACTATGGTACACCTATAATAAGTGTTTACATTGGGACTATTTTACACTGGTTCGCTGCGTGACTCGTCATAGACGTACACAGAGAAGTAGTTCCGGCTACACTGTTCTTTCCGAAAGACATTATTCTGTTAATAAATGCAAGTTTATTATCGCTCGCTATTGCGCCAAAAGCGTAAAAATAAAGCCTCACATTGATAAAGATAACAGATAACATGCAAGTATTGAGGCCCCAGACAACAGTCATTTAATAGCAGATATTCTTTTTTTAACCTAAACACCAGTGTGAATATTTTTTTTAATTTTTGCAATTCAAATAGGGCCAATTAATAGGCTTCTGCTAGGCGTACGTTGTTAAATTACAAAGGGCCTACTGATGTTTTAGTCATTGTATTTTCAATATTATAGGCTATTATTTGTGCATAAACATACCGTTTGTTTGAAAAAAAAAATATTTTGTTATCCTTGCTGCAAGCTTACAAGAGCGATAATATCATTAAATGTGAAGGGGGGCCCTAAAATATTTTCTTGGGAAAAAGGGGGTCATAGACAAAAAAAAAAAGGTTGGGAACCACTGAGCTAAAACATAAAAATCAATTTCAAAGTGAACTATCCCTTTAATAAAATAGCAAAATATTTCATTTTGGCCTGTAAAAATGATGCCAGGGCACGTAACAAAAAACAAAAACTACTGTCTCACCTGGGTCAGCAAAATCTTTCAATTTGATCCCAGTTGATGAATATGAAAAGCATTGTTCCTTTTCTTCTCTGTTTAAGCAAGTGAAAGCAGATCGGTAATACGGCTCTTGATACCATCTCCAATAACAGACGAGAAAGCAGTGAAGCGAACAGCCCTTAATCAATGAAACATCCAGCGTCAGATACTGTACAGTACAGTACAGCACAGCAGAGATTTGTTCAATCTGCCTGTAAAAAAAAAAAAAAAAGCTTCAAAAAGTCCCACATTAATCATTCACGTTTTATCGAGCTGCAAAAGCTGGAACATTACGCCAGTTTATTTCTTCATGGATTTATTCATTCATAAATATTCATCCTCCACATATGTCACACACACACACACATGATTTATCTGAAAGAGAAATATTGCTTTTCTAATATTACACACCGAGATTTATCGTCTCTCATTACCATTGTTATCGCAGTAGCTTTCAAGTAATCTATTTTTACCACTATGGGCGTTCACTATTTACTGCACAGGAATATCATTCGGGATCATACATCTTTCTCCAGAAATCCATATAAGTGTGGAATCAAAGGCAGAAATCTGCAGCACAAAGCATTCTGGGACCCCACATCGACTGAATTAAGCGTCTCTTTAATGGAAATGGTCTATTTTCCTGAGTTTAATTGGAGCGCTGTGTTTAAGAGGAGTGATGTATGAAATGAAGTTAAAGTCAGGCAACTCCACACATCTGAGCTTGATACGGACCGAGGCTTAATCAGTCAGATGAGATCGGATTCTGATTTAAGACGGAAGGAAATAACAAGGGAGAAATGAAATGGTAATTGCTATTGATTACCTATGTGCGTATGACCCCACAGGCCTGGCTTTGCATACTTAAATCAACTTAAATAATTGGATTTGCTAATTTTTGTACGTGTAAGCGAGAGTGTGTGTGTGGCTAGGACTATGAAATGCCTCCATGCTCACTTAAAAAAAAAAAAAAAAAAAAGTAAGACTCTTGTGATGAATTACCTAACCTTTAGTTTGTGTTTTGAACATGCACTGGATTTATTGGTCAAGTTTGGTACTTTGGGCATTGTATTGTACTTGATTTTAGCAAGATTATGATTCTCAGTTGGGAATGTGATCTGTCTTTACAAACAAATCCTGCACACATGTCATGAGTACGCATGCTCCATGATGAAGAGTGTGTGTGTGTGTGTCTGACAGAAGCATGAGTGACCATGCTGCAGAACACGTGCTCCCGGCTCAGTTAGTGTGATGATGCACTGCTGCCCCCTACCGGATGCACAGAGAATTGCATCACTGTAGCATAATGTTATAGTATTATAATCGTTTTAATAGGCTTTATAATACGGCCTGCGTAAACTGAATTGTCAACGTAAATTGTTTTGTTTCAAAATGTTCTGATTCATATATGACACTGGCCTAAGTTCAAATGTCTTTTTTTATTTCACACTGGATTTGAGAAGGGAATGGATTTGGTTAATAAACATACTGTGAACATTTTAAGAGCACATGTTACAACAGTGCAGGTTCAGTAAAAATAAAGTGCATATTAAAGTTCCCACAGTCATTTGGAGACATATAACAAGGACAATAAATAGCTATATTGCCATGATGGATAAATTAAATAAGTTCAGCAGGTTTGTTGATTCTTATAGTCTGTATTTGTCGGTAATTGTTCACTTTTAAACAAGTCATCCCAATATAAGATGTTTTGACAATAATTGGCGTATATAATGATGTATAACTTAACCTAAGTCATAATATCATTCTGCATTTTTAAAATGGTTATATGTTTAATTACTTTAATAATTTGTTGCTCATTGTCATGGATCACAAGATGTTACAGGCCTTAACAATATAATATATAATATTATAAAATCATGATTTCTTCTTGTCTAAATTAGTCAATTTATTTTTCCATCGTGTCTCGTATTATGAAAATATTTTGGTAATATTGCATTTATTTGATTTATAAAAGCCCGTAATAGCCATTTTATCTAATTCTAAATTAAATTGTTTAAAAATAACGTTCATTTTACAAAAATGTGTGTCCATAAATCTTGCTTCAATTCTGTTACCGTACCATACTTTGCCTTTAAATTGGTGGAATTATCTCAGAAGATATACGGTGGAAGATATACAGGAAATGATGTCACTTTCCAAAGATCTGAGCTGAGAGGCACAAGTGCTCCATCGGATAAAATATCTTAATCTAAAAATGTATTACAAAACGTCAAAATTGTTACCCGTTTTCAAAAAAAAAAAAAAAATTGTTATTATTATTATTATTTATTTTTTTGTTTCTTTCAGCCAGTGAGAAATTCCTTTTTTTAAGAGGTGATATTTTAGATAGCCCCTTAATTTAGATTTCCTAAGGCAATTATTACTATTATAAGAAAAAAAAAATATTTTATATAATTAAATTAGGGCTGTGCAAAAATTAATTGCGATTAATCGCATCCAAAATAAAAGTCTGTTTACATAATATATGTGTGTGTGCTGTATATAATTATTTTGTATATATAAATACCTGTGCATGCATGTATATATTTAAGAATTATTTGTGCTTAAATTCTGTATATATAAATAAATACATAATCTATATTATATAAATATAAATATTTTATATATGAATAACACATTTTCTTAAATATAGGCTATACATGCATGTGTGTGTATTTATATATACAAAATAATTATATACAGCACACACAAATATATTATGTAAACACAGACTTTTATTTTTGGATGCGATTAATCGCAATTAATTTTTGCACAGCCCTAAATTAAATGTATAATGTTTTATGAAAAAAAAAAATCTTAAATTAAATAAATAGGTGAAATAATTAGACTGAGCAGAGAGCTTTATTCTATTTTATTGATTTATTTAAATAATTTAAATGCTGTTTCTAATGCAATGAAATACAGAAGCACATGCACTCACTCTGAAGTGGCATTTTGATGTTTTTACACACAATGTTTAATGCAGCTCAGAGGTGACATGAATGTATTAACACTGCAATTAAATTTGCATAAATAATATAATGAGATTATAAAAACACGGATTCATTCGGTAATGACACACCAGTCTGTGTTGCTCAGAGACACCCGTGCTTTTGTTTGGAACTATTTTCATTGAATAAATACAGCAAAAAACAGACAATTTTGACAATATTTGATCTAATGTAAACCTGTAATATTGTGGAAAACAACCCGGTCTCATCCCAAATCGTCATATAACTGACGTTTTGGGACGTCTTTTGACCATACGTCAATATTCGCCTTTTTAGGGCCCCCTTAAACGTCGGTAGATGAGGTTATGGGATCCTAACTCTACCCCATACCTAAACCTAACCCTAAACCTAACCCGTCACCTAACTGACGTTAAAGGTAAAGCGTCAGTTGTATGACGGCCCGGGATCGCCATCTACCGACGTTTAAGGGGGCCCTAAAAAGGCGGATATTGACGTATGGTCAAAATACGTCCCAAAACGTCAGTTATATGACGATTTGGGATGAGACTGTGTTATGGAAAACACCTTCAGAGCTCATGTGTACGATGCGCATCATTTGGGCCCAACATGATTCCACTGCATGTGAGAAAAAGTGGAATTGGTAACATAATTATTAAAGGGATACTTCACCTCTGGAAAGATTAATGTGTATTTTAAATGGGGCATTCATGTAGAAGAAATGTGAAATTATTCTTTCTAGACTGAGAAAAGCCAGAAAATGTATTTTTGGCTTATGTGGATGAAAGACAACAACTCCCAGAATGCACTTGCTTCGCTGCCCTAGGAGGCCACGCCCACCGGTAACAGAGCGCAGTCTGTTGTATGGGAGTGTAAAGCATGGTAATTCGAAAATACTACAGGTTTTCTACTAATACAAAGCTTAATGCTAAATCCTGAAGTATCCATTTAAGGGCTTAGCAAGTAAAGAGACATTACTTAAATTACTTATTATTATTAATTTAATTATAATTATTAATTTAATTATTAATTTAATTTAATTATTATTAATTTATTAGTAATTATTATTACTTAAATTACTTATGTAATTTACATTACATAGTAAAGTAAAGAGACATTGGCTTTTTACGACACTTTCTCTTGCTTTGGGGACGTTGAGCAGAATGGTGTGTGACATTAATGGAGAAGCTAAAGGCTATGGTCTGGTCCATTATGCCACACTCAAGGCCGCTGAGATGGAAATTAAGAAGCTATAGGAAGCCATTAGAGGAAGTGAAATGCCAGTCCTCTGAAATACTACAGACTTTATGTGTGTGTGTGTGTGTGTGTAATCCTGCCGTACAGCCTGGGCAGTGAGGAGCTGTGTTGGGATGTTTCCAGCACAAATGTTGAAGAACTGACTCGTAGGTTTGTCTCGTATTCCTCGTTTGATGATGCCATTAAAGCTATATCAGTAATAATTGGCTATATTGTGAGAAACCGGCCATTGAAGGTCACTTTCTTTCAGAGTGTGAAGAAAAAAGGAAATAGAGCCCCGCAGAGAGCAGCCTCGACATTTTAATGTAGTCAATTTTGCCCCAATTCCCTGTGAATTTTCATTCAGCATTGTACCATTGTACAGAAATATTGCCATTTTCAAATGCCATGGTAGTGACGGGAGAAACGAAGCTTTGAATCAATTGCGTCGCAAAATGATCCACTGTTTGGAGGCACTTGAATCGTAAATGCAACTAAACTCAGAACTCAAAACCCAAACACTTTTTTACAAACCAACTGCAAATGTTATATTGAATGTGTAATCAATGTGCAATCATCGTATACCATTAAATATCGAAGTGTCTGTATAATGTGTTGTTTTATTAAATCGGTTAATCAGGCTAATAAGAGACTAAAAACTTTTCCTTTTCATTTTCACAAATATGTCATTATAATGTTAACAAATGCCGAGATCAAGTAAAAACCATATAGACGTTGGTTCATGGGTTCTCAGAGATCATCGCCCCCTAGTGGAGAACCATTGACATTTTGAGATGTTTCGAATCAGTTTAGAAATTTGTTTACTGAAATCCCTTGACTTTGGCAGTTCATGAAGCAATGTTTGAAACCGTCCATTACTATACCATCATCATGGTATTTGTATACCACAATACATACTGTACCACATTATACCACAGAACAAATTGAGAATTACGATTTTTTAGTTTGAATTGAAACAGACATCATGATTCTCCCACCATGAATGAATGATTCAATGACTCACTCAAATACTTCACTTGTTTGAAAAAAAAATCTGTTGAATGAATGATTCAATGACAAATACATTTTTGTTAACAGTCAGTTGTCGCCCCCTTGTGGCATAACGACGTAATTGATACAATTAGGATAGTTCACTTAAAAAAAAAAAAAAAAACTGAACGAATGAAAATGAACGAATCACTCTCTGAGACAACTCTGTAGTCATATTAAAGATTCGTTCAAAATGAACCGACCCACCAATCACTACTCTACACTGTTTTCATTACATGGTACTCAATGGCACATGACGCAAGTAAAAAAAAAAACTGGGTGGCATATGTTCGTGGTAAAAATGTTAAACTGTAAAATTAAACAGCAGACATTGATTTTCACACTTTGTGATTGTGGTCTTTATTGGTCAGGCAAATGTTAACACTTGATGATGCAATACATTCAAACATCAAACGGTGCTCTAGCAATGTGGACTTAGCCGCATACAGCGCTTGACACCGAAAAGTGGGATTTTTCCTTCTTTCTGAGAACTTCAGAGAGAGAAATGTGCTTTGAAGCGTAACACTACTGCAGACATGGTGGGGTGACAGCGAATCGGTCAACAGGTGAGAGAGAGAGGGCATAACACAGTCAAACCAAACTTTACACTCTCCTACGATTAACACTGATTTCTGTAAAATAACAAAGGGTGACATTTTTTTTCAACACAGCGATGACAAAAACAAACAAAAAAGCGGGCCCGGAGAACTAAAGTGTCGGCGACAGCGCTCGCGGGACAGACAGGCCCGTCTGAAGCGTGACCTTTGAACGCCGCCGATATTTGGATGAGTTTAAATGGCAGCCGTGGCCTCAGACTCTCTGGGTCGGTTCAGGGCCACATGTTCCAGCTGTCCCGAGTCTGACACGTCGTAGCTGGTCTTGTACTTGGCTAGGATTTTCATGAGTGGACGTAACTTCAGCCACCACTGTTCCTTAGGGATTCTGTGACTGAACACACAGAACCAGATATTATTCATTAAAAAAAAAAAAAAAAAAAATGTCATCAGGCTTATGGTAGAATTGTGGTGTGAACATACACAAAGTCAGTCTCATCTTTCAGCTGAACCACAGGCTGGAAAACCATAGCGCGACGCCGCATGCCCAGCAAACAGGCCGAGTCTTCTGTGTTAGCAAACACTCTCCCTACGGGACACACACACACACACGTTTAACAAAATCACTCTTCTCATTAGACTGTGAAGCATTTCTGCAGGAAGTGTTAACTCGTTCCCTGCCGTTGATCCTTGTTTTCACTGTTATATGGTAGGGGGCAATATACACACCTTCTGAAATAGTACAGAATCTCCAAAAAAAATAAAAAAAATATTCTAAATATTTTTATATTAAATATATTTATTTTTATTTTAATACTAAATATTCTGGGGGCCATGAAAGTTTTGTGAAAATTATCAAAAATGTTTGCGCTGACAGTCAAACTTTAAAAAACAAACAAAAAAACACTGGCAGGGAAAGAGTTAAAAAGATTCTGATATGATGTCACAGTTTGCATATGAGAAATAACTGCATTATATCATTAAATAAGAAATAAATGCATGATTTATATTCAAACATAAACAATAATTACCTGGTCTATTTGCAATAAAACATAATTAAATAAATAAGATGTATCTATAAATAGAAATATATTACAAATCCGCAAAAAATAAATAAATAAAATGTATAAACCTATGAAAGCTTGTTTCTGCCACAGGATAAAAAAAGAAAAAAAAATGTAATTGTTTTTATTAACGAATTCAGACTTTTTTTTTCAGGGTTGTATGAATTGTGAAATATAAACTCATGGAAAAATTGTGAAATGTAATTATAAGTTAATTCTGTCACATATTTGACTTTTTCTTGCAATTGCGAGTTTATATTTAAAAATTCTGAGAAAACATCAGAATTGTGAGATTTAAACTTGCGCTTGCAAGAAAAAAAGTGAGAATTCTGATGCTACGTTCACACCGGAAGCGAATAGCGCGTCAAATTCGCGCCTACCACGTTTAGTTATACGCTTGACGACTTTGAATCCATGACGCGAGTAAAAAACAAAAGTTTGAAACAAAATTTACGCGCATCAGAATCGAAATCCCCTGGCGGACATTTTTTTATGTCGACCGAGCGTTTATCGAGAGAGTCACTGCTCAGTATTTACTCTGGAGTGCAGAATAGACTCCTGATTGGTTAACGCGGCACGAATTGACGCCAAAGTTCAGATTTTTCAACTCGGGCGGCAGACGCGAATTCGCGTCAAACGCATGAATGTACAAATAGCCCTAACTAAACCATTCACGCTTAACGCGCCAGACGCTCAATTCGTGCGAACTTGAATGAGGCGTATTCGCGTCTACCGCGCCAGCTCTACGCCTCATTCGTGCCGCAGGAATTTTTTACGCGCATAACGCATCTTTGCATTGACTTAACATTGAAATCATTCGCACCTGACGCGCTATTCGCATCCGGTGTGAACGTACCTTGAGAGATAAACTCACAATTTAAAAAAATTTTTTTTTTTTTGTATTCCGTGGCGAAACAAGCTTCCATATAGACTTGAATATAACTTTAGAGTTAACATTTACAATTACACACCCTGAAGGACATTCTTTCACTGAGGTCACCAAATCACACTGAATAAAATTGAAATTTTTACCTTCATCTTTATTCATCCACAGGCACAGCAAAAGAAGTAAACACACACACAAACACACACACACACACACACAAAACTAGCTGAAAAAAATGCAGCGACTCTACAGTATTATTTCAAAATCAAATAAATGAAGGTCAAGGACTATATTTAATAACTATGAGTAATGCCTGATCTGTGGCGTATGTGTGCAGTCATGATTACACTAACACTGACGGTTACTGAGTGCCTTGTGTACAACAGTACGGGTCAACAAGAAGGACAAGTGGTGGAGGATAATTCATTATGACTCATAACTGTTGTGATTTCTACCTTGTCTGTAGCTTTCGTTCAGTTTCTTGGTGATCCACTGCATGGCCTTAGCAGCGATTTTGGTCCCAAAGTTACGGTCAAATGGAGAAGGAGCACCACCCTAGTGAAAAATAAATACAGTATACACATATTAATTTATTTATATTGTATATTCTGTAAATAGTATTGTATATTACAAACGAATTTATGATTCCTGTATAAATGCAGTTATCCAGCACACGTATGATCTTAACGTGTCAACTCTTTGGGCCCTACTTTAACGATCTAAAAAAGCGCTAAGCGCTAGTAACTTTGTGGCCGTTTCTCGGCACTGTTGCTATTTAACCGGTGGGATAAATGCCTCTTGCGCTCAACGCAAATCTAAAAGGGGTTGGACTGAAGTAGCTTAATTATTCATACTTTAGGTGTGGTTTGGGCGTAACGGGAAACAAACCAATAAGAGCGTCATATCACATTCCCTTTAAGAGCGTGATGAACGAGGTGCGCTTGTTCCATGGTGCAATACTATTATAACACAACATGACATCATGACTTTTGCGTAAACAAACACGCCACTTTCGAGTCAAGTGGTGTGTTATCTCGACGCATTTTGAGCTGTCCGCGTGTATGTCTACGCCATTAACGTCCGCGTCATTCCGCGTGTCTGTACACGCCGTCAAATGTACGAGCGAAATGAAGCAAAATGTACATCTACATCTGGGGAGCTATCTTTTTTTTTTCCTAGGATGTTGAGGGAACACTCATAAATGCCATTAACCCCAGTGACGGGTAGGTTTAGGGACGGGGTTGAGGTAAGTCATATATTTATATATACAGTAATAACGTTAAGTCAACGGCGTTCATAAACACGCTAAAAAACGATTATGCGTGTTGATAGCACACCAAAAATGGAAATACGAATTGGCGTGTCATACACATGCTAATTCATGAGATCAGTCTGTATAACAGCGCTTTTACTAGGGGTGGAACGGTACACAGAAGTCACGGTTCGGTTCGTACCTCGGTTCAAACTTCACGGTTCGGTACGATTTCGGTACAATGGAGGGAAAAGCAAAACAAAAATACAGAAGGCATTAAATACGTTTTATTAATAACCAGTTTATTTGTAGTGCACTCAAATTATTTTGCTATATTTATTTCAGATCAATATATTTGTTTTTCTCAATTTTTATTAACATTATTAATTAACAATTTAACATTATTCTCATCTGAATTATAAATAATTGATTTCTGTATAAAATATACTACCATTAAAAACATTTTGATTTTCTTTTTTAATCAATCCAGTAAGATTAGTGCTCCGAGGAATATGACGAATGTCCAAAAGATGGGACCCACAGACTGTTTTGAGTTGGATAAATATGTTTTGCTTTTAAAACAATGTGTGTGTGTGTGTGTGTGATTTTGGTTGGGCGACAGTTGTAGGTTACAGTTTGTCAAGAGTTTACAGGGTGACAAAAACACAATGTTGTGTTTTATTTGCGAGTGTACACAAATATAGGAACATTTTTATGTTTCCACTGTTCTATCGCGCCTCTCTCTCTCTCACGCACACATGTACAAACACACACACTGCAATCTTGATATCGCAGCCTGTTCATTATGCGGTCACACCAAACGCAAATAGAGTGCCAAATTCGCGTTTAGTTTGACACAAAGCGAGGATGCGCGTATAAAGCCAACGTTTGAAGTGAACGCGCGTTCAGAGCTAGCCGATGGTACAGATTATGTGTCCTTTAAGAACCCGCGTATCTGACAGTAGTTCCGGATTACATTAATTAATATGTACGCAAGTTTTATTTATTTGTATACCGTGTATTCTCCATGTAAATTCGTGCACTGAACCGTGACGCCCGTACAGTTTCGGTTCAATACAGGTTGAATACATGTACCGTTCCACCCCTAGCTTTTACCAGGCGCGCTTCACAATCAATCCACAGCCGAGGAGATCGATGTTCTCGTCCGTAAACGAAAGAGAAGTGACATTGGGGATGGGACAAACCCACCCAAATTAGCTTTGGTTAAACATGCTTATAATAATTTGGGTAAATGTGTACGCTTTATGCCTATTTTTCTCATCGTCATGGAGACAACAATGATTTCCCTCATGTTTTAATATTTTTCCTCATAATAATGTATCATTTGCTAAAAGTAAAATGCATCTGTGTAGATGAGAGAATCATCTACAGTGTATTGCACGTTAGGGGTGTAACGGTACATGTATTCGTATTGAACCGTTTCGGTTCGAGGCTTCCGGTTCGGTACGCATACAAACCGAACGATTGCTTGGACCATTTTTCCTGCCGGCAAAATTCGTGCTGACGCGGCCAACACAACGTTGCACAACATCAAATGACAAGCGTAATGAAAGCAGAACGAAACTGCGCTACTCGTTATGTGCTTCATGGATCGTTTATCAGTTCGGACCAGCAACATCTGTGCAGCGCGAGCCGATCTCGATCAAGCAACACTGTTAACACACACCGCGCTAAGAGATCCGGTAAAGAAAACATTTGAATTCGCCACTGAGGTAATAACATCGCTGCCAGATCTAGTGAGATGCATTCACATTTCTCCGTTATTAACCGTAGATCTCTATTAGATCAAACAGCGCTGTCATGGAAACCAGGAGAAACATTGTGCCGTGAATGAACTAGTAATACTTTCGTCCACAGACCAGCAACATTTACCATGGATTTAATATAGTAACACTAACTGGAACCAGTTTGGCTGGAATGGTGAAATGCTTTCAAGTACTTCACACATCTTTTTTTTCAGCACTTCAAAATTCAAATATTATATAAATAAATATATATTTAAAAGTTAATTTTTAATGTGATGACCAAAACATTATTTGTTCATCCTTCAAAGATGACCCCCATTTATAAACCTGAAAGTTTCAAGATCTAGGAAAACTCACACTTATTTAAAAATATTTTTTTCTATAAACAAATAGGAAATTTCTCTGGCATTTCTTTCTTTTTGCTGTATCGAAAACGTACCGAACCGTGACTTTAAAACCGAGGTTCGTACCGAACCGTGATTTTTGTGTACCGTTACACCCCTAATGCACGTTGTTCACACTTTGTTTTATTGCCAAGCATGCGCGCTTAAAATAGCATCTGAATGTACGCGCAACGCGCCACTGACTTTAGTCTAGGTATTTTCTGGTCAGTGGCGCAATTGTTTTCTGGAACTGCAAAACGGCACCAGGCAGTGTTGTAGTACTCGAGACTCGGACTCGTCTCGGACTCGAGAGCATATTTTAATGGTCTTGGTCTTGTCATGGACTCGTGTCCATTTGGACTCGGAATTGACTCGTACTCGAACATTTTTTTTTTTTTAGGACTCGGACTTATTCCCGAGTCCACTCGAGTTCAATTCAAAATATTTTTCATGATTATTAATGTATGTTAATAAAATATTTCTTTAAATTGATTGACACGCCCAGTGATTGGTGATTTTCTAGTGCTCAACTGCGCATTACAAATTGTAATAATTATTTTTAACACCACCTACTATGTGGCCTTTTTACCCTAAACTGATCATATTTTTTAAACTCTAAGTAAATTCAGTAAAATAAAAAAAGGATTTCTCTAAGTAAATAAAAGTAAATTAGGTAATCAACCCTCACTGGTCTCGGTCTCGACTCGGACTCCACCGTCTCTGGTCTCGGACTCGACTCGGTCTTGACTCGGACTCGACTCTCTCCGGTCTCGGTCTCGACTCGGACTCGAGTGAGGTGGTCTCGACTACAACACTGGCACCAGGGATTGTTTGTGCCGAAACACGACTCCTTTTTTTGCGCTGAACCGTCCAGAGAGCGCAAGTTCATTCCCTAGTTTACCGACGTGCGTCTGTGGAGGGAAAAGCCGCTTTGCACGCGTGCAAAATAGGAATGATACACGCGTCAGTGTATAAAGTCATTTGCGCCGGGTGCAAGATAGGGCCCTTTCTGTTTCTAGATTAAATCTGTCCTTGTATTAAGCAGTCATAATACTCTTGGTCGTTTTACTTGATTTAGCAGGCAAACGGAACCGTATGTCTGCTCCAGAATATTGATTCATTAGACTGGAGTTAACTGGTTCCTGTTGGCCACTGTGATCTGTGATTAATGAGTTATGTGCAGTACCTGCTGCATGTGTCCCAGAACATTCTTCCTGCAGTCAAACACTCCCCTGCCCTCCTCAGAATAGAGCTGGTAGATGAAGTCTGTGGTGTAGTTTTCATTACTGTTCTCATTCCTGCATGAACACAAGCACACACACACAAACTGGCTGAGTGAGGAGTGTGTGTTGTGACTGATAGGGCGCCTGAGGCTCTGCTCACACATCTCAATCACACTGACCCAAAATACTCTCATCTGAGCTGAGAAGAGATGAAACATCTCCTGATGTGTGTTAAACATGCACGATATACAGACTGGTGGAAAGACTTTGACAGAGAGACTGGTAGACTGGTAGACTGGTAGATAGATAGATAGATAGATAGATAGATAGATAGATAGATAGATAGATAGATAGATAGATAGATAGATAGATAGATAGATAGATAGATAGATAGATAGATAGATAGATAGATAGATAGATAGAGAGAGAGAGAGATAGATAGATAGATAGATAGATAGATAGATAGATAGATAGATAGATAGATAGATAGATAGATAGATAGATAGATAGATAGATAGATAGATAGATAGAATGATAGATAGATAGATAGAGAGAGAGATAGATAGATAGATAGATAGATAGATAGAGAGAGAGAGATAGATAGATAGATAGATAGATAGATAGATAGATAGATTTGAAATGCATTTATTTTATGTATTTTTTTAAGTATACTACAAAAACATTTAAATATTATATACTTAATATAAATACCCTGCAATTGTACTTTTGTCAAACTAAACTGGAACAACTCATTTTGAACTTAATGTACTTAAAGTTATCTAGAAAGAGCGCTGAGGCCCAACTAAATATATACTTTAATATATTCGATTGTGCTAAAGTGGAACTATTGCAAGTATACTTTAGGTAAACTTTAAAAATCTTACATTTAAAGACTGATATTATACAAAGATCATATCAATCCTAACTAACAATGATATTAATACACATTTTATAAGAAATGTGCATTGTGCAATAAAGAAGAACTCCAAAAAAAGTTGAATTCAAAATTTTATATCATATCAGTAAGTCTCAAGTCAATAAATATGTTAATGGATTTGTAGTATGCTTAGTATGAAGTCAATGATAGATAGATAGATAGATAGATTGATAGATAGATAGATAGATAGATAGATAGATAGACAGACAGACAGACAGACAGACAGACAGACAGACAGACAGACAGACAGACAGACAGACAGACAGACAGACAGACAGACAGACAGACAGACATATAGATAGATAGATAGATAGATAGATAGATAGATAGATAGATAGATAGATAGATAGATAGATAGATACCTCAGGATTAGTCCTCTCTGAATGCTGGTCTTCATTTTCTCTGTCAAGTGCTCTACATTCGACTAAAATAAAGAGAAAAACAGTTCCTTCATTTAACCAGCAGATGGCACTCATGTTGATTGTTTAATAAGCGCACTAAACTTGGCACTAAGTCAAAGTTTATATAACCATACTGTATGTGTGATGATCTATGAATCATGTCACATCATTTATTTTATTACTAGGACACTAGAGGCGTGTGTGCGCTGGTAACCTGTAGGTCTCTGATGTCAAACGGTTCCTCATAGATGTATGCAGCGTCCGCTCCAGCCGCTAGACCACCAACACTGGCCAGATAACCACAGTACCCCCCCATCGTCTCGATGATGAACACACGGTGCTTCGTACCGCTGGCGGACTGCTTGATACGGTCACATGTCTGACAAACACACACATTTAGTCATGTCGTTTCTGTAGAGTTATGCTTCAAATATTGCTAAAGCCTGCTGAGTCACTGTCATACATATGCAGATACATGGCATGCCATGCAACAACTTGTCTAAAGGCATACCTTAAAATGTCTTTCCTTAGTAACGGTCACGATCAAAAATCAGTTGGAGACATAATATTTACTTTTCAAGGTCAAGGTCTAAGCTTTTGGGAAGACAAACTACGCTAAATGGGCTTTTAGGAGCACTTACTGTACAAGACATAACGAAGCACCTTCCTAATAAAATGCAATTTATGAGCCCTCACACTAAAATGTATATACACCGTACAATTTGTTAATAATGCTGTTTAAATTGACTGAATTATTTTATTACTGAGACATTCTTAGGAAACTCCATGTGTGTGTTTCCAATCACTAGCGCTATTATTAAATCAGTCACAATATACTTTAGCCTTGTTTATTGTGTAATGTACATATAACCTGTATTCTTACTATAAACATGTGTTTTTCATTGGAATATCAGCCAATTTGCATGCCCCTATGTTTATCAGTAGAATACATGTTTTACTTACAGTTGCTGACATTATAATTACCTGAGAAACATCTTTTTTTTTTTAACCACATGACTAAAACGGTAACACTTTACAATACGGGTGCACTAATATGCATTAATTCATGCTTAACTAATGCACAGATAATCATAAGTTAAAGTCCCTGTAAAGTCAAAATTAAGTATGTGTTCTGAGTCTGTCACACCACAGAAAAATGTGTTATTAGCCACCCAGCCAAATTTGAGCTATGCACTTCAACCTCCAGTTGTCTGATTTAATTAATTATTTGCAATGGTATCATTACGTTATGACTTTACTTGTTGGGGCACATCATTATTAACTAGTCATTTAGTAATTGTAGTAATTTGCACATGAATTTGTACTAATAATGAAGTAATTAATCATGTATTAATGCATATTAGTGTTCCTGTCATATTATCTGGAAGTTGAAATACAAGGCTTTGGCTCATTCTAGTAATTAACATATTAATTAACACTATTAGTTAAGGAATTAATCCACAATTACATATTTAATTAATAACAATTCATGTATGAACTAATACATTAACATTACAGACTCTTAATTAGTTCCTAATGTGGTAATCATTAATTAAAAGCTTAAATAATCATTAGTTACACATTAATTCAGTATTTTCTGTGCATTAGAATTAATCCTTATTAGTGTGCCCGTATTGTAAAGTGTTGCCACTCAAACAAAGCATGAGTGTTTATCAGTATATCGATCTTATTTTGGCCTGTTCAGGCCAAGTTCAACTCTGTTATGGGAATACATACTAACATTAAGCACATCAGCACGAGTCCTGACTGTGTGATTTTTGCAAGCTAAAACCAATATAAGACATTTAGCAATTTCAACCCCAAAACGTGAATGCTAACAGGCTTGGTACAGTTTTCTTTTGAAATTATAATTATATAAATACCAAAAGTAATATTTCCTAAGATTGTCCCCTTTGCAGACAGGAATGAGTTTATTTTTTGTCTTACCTCCACAATGGCATTGAGGGCCGTATCTGCCCCGATACTAAGGTCAGTGCCGGGGACATTGTTACTAATGGTTGCAGGCAGCATACAGAGCGGGATGCAAAACTCCTCATAGTGGGCCCGAGCCTCATTCAGCTGCAGCAGACACTCTAATGCCTTTGGCGGGTCAGCACAACACAGCAGGGGACCACAGGAGACAGGGCAATGCACACGTTAGACCAGCAGAGGGAGTACTGGTGCAGGAGCGGACCCTGTGTACCGGACACCCACCGTGATGGCCGCCATGGCTTCCGTTTGGGAGTTGAGGAAGGGGGTACAGATGGGATGGGATCGACTTTTGCACTCACATGCACACGGGATAGTCATGTGGCAAGACACTGAAGCGGGACGGCAGGTATTCTGAACATACTGTAGAAGCAGCAATATGATCCAGACCTGTAATGATGGCTTCGCTACATCTGCATACTGAATCGTGACTGGTCTTCTTTCGTACACATATTTCCACACTAAAGTATCGGTATATATTTAAGGGATAGTTCAACACTATCTCACGACCAATTCGTACGAATTCGACGCATGATTAAAAAGTGTCTAATTAATTCGTACGATTTGTCTAAACCCACGTGATGGTTAGGTTTAGGGGCGGGGTCAGGGGTAGGTCATTCGTACGAATTCATACGAATTGGCCAATTCGTAAAATATGTACGATTTAGCAAAATCGTATTAATTTGTACGAGTGAGGTCGTATGAATTGTTACGAATTAGCCACTTTTTAATCATGCGTCAAATTCGTACGACTTGGTCGTGAGATCGGGTTGGATAGTTCACTCATTTACTCACCCTCATGCCTTTATTGCTATTTTTTCCATATATAAAAAAAACACAATGTTTTTCAGAATGATTTATGAATTGTGCACTATATTACAAATCTTTTGAAGTCATGCAATAACTTTGTGTGAGGAGGAACTAGCAAATTTAAGCCAAAATTTGCTGAAAATCTGCAAACATGGCATGCCAAAACGTATAACACAAGGTTTGACGCCAATAATAGCACATGGTTAAATGTATGTCTCATGTAAATGTCTCAGTTGAGCATTATTATTTGCATTCAGCACAGCACATTTCACAGTGGAATCTTTGGTAAATCAGTCGCAATTTCGGCGCAGGTTTGGAAACGGACTTTTTTATGATATTGACAATATTGCCACAACATGTGACAGTTTTAATGCCTGATTTGTGACCAGTGATTTCTAATATGTGTCAGTAAATCAAACCAATGACTAAATGGTCAACTTCACATTGTTTCTCTTAGAAGAAAATAATCAGTTATTTTAAACTGTGATTAAATTATATAGAGAGTGATCAAACAACGCTCCCTTTTACAATCGCTGGAGCTGTCAATCACACAGCGCGAGTTTATCAGTGACTGAGTTCTGGACTCTCGCCAAAACTCCCGTTATTACAAAGTCCCTTTAATCTATACTTTTTGGTTATAAATCAACAAATCTCTTATTTACATTGTCTTTGTACTGTTAGTTATGATGAAAGCATTCGTCAGTGTGCGGAAGTTGAGATCACTGCATTCATGCGCTATATTCATGCTATAGATCTAAATAGACTACTAAAGGTCTAAATAGAATTATATAGAACTAAATAGAATGCTATAGAACTAAATATAATGCTATATATCTAAATTGAATTCTATAGAACTAAATATAATGCTATAGATCTGAAAAGAATGCTATAGTTCTAAATATAATGCTATATATCTAAATGTAATGTTATAGATCTGAATAGAATGCTATAGATCTAAATGTAATACTATAATGCTCTAGATCTAAATGAAATGCTATAGATCTAAATATAATGCTATAGATCTAAATAGAATGCTATAGATCTAAATAGAATGCCATATAACTAAATATAATGCTATGCTATAGATCTAAATAGAATGCTATAGACCTAAATATAATGCTATAGATCTAAATGGAATGCTATAGATCTAAATATTATGCTATAGATCTAAATAGAATGCTATACATCTAAATAGAATGATATAGAACTAAATAGAATGCTATATAACTAAATAGAATTATATAGAACTAAATATAATGTTTTTGATCTAAATAGAATGCTATAGATGTAAATAGAATGCTATAGATTAAATAGAATGTTATACAACTAAATAGAATGATATAGATCTAAATAGAATGCTATAGATCTAAATGGAATGCCATATAACTAAATAGAATGCCATAGAACTAAATATAATCATATAGATCTAAATGGAATGCTATAGATCTAAATATAATTATATAGACTAAAATAGAATGCTATAGATCTAAATAGAATGCTGTAGAACTAAATATAATGCTATAGATCTAAATAGAATGCTATATATCTAAATAGAATGCTATAGATCTAAATAGAATGCTATAGAACTAAATATAATGCTATAGATCTGAATAAAATGCTATATATCTAAATAGAATTCTATAGAACTAAATATGTTATTGATCTGAATAGAATTCTACAGATCTAAATAGAATGCTATAGAACTAAATAGAATGTTATTGATGTAAATAGAATGAGATAGGTCTAAATAGAATGCTATAGAACTAAATAGAATTCTATAGAACTAAATATGTTATTGATCTAAATAGAATGCTATAGATCTAAATAGAATGCTATAGAACTAAATAGAATACTATAGATCTAAATAGAATGCTACAGAACTAAATATAATGTCATTGATCTAAATAGAATGAGAGGTCTAAATAGAATAGTATGGAACTAAATAGAATGCTATAGATCTAAATAGAATGGCATATAACTAAATACAATGTTATAGATCTAAATAGAATGCTATAGATCTAAATAGAATGCGATATAACTAAATATAATGCTATAGATCTAAATAGAATGTTATAGAACTAAATATAATGCTATAGATGTTATATCCAACACTCCCCCGATTAGTTAATCTTGAGAGCTGTAATAGTAAAAACGTGCTAAAAGTTTCCGAGGGAGTTCCACATGTGAGGGAGTTACATTGGTTTGTAAGGACAAGAGGGTGAATAAAATAACTAATTTTAAGCTGAACTATATCTGAAAAAGATAGTTTGGAGCGGCCTGTGCTTTTCTAAGGCTTGTGTTCATTTAAACCTTGAACTATGAAACTATGCAGACAAATTCCAGTTCAGGTTGTGTTATCTAGGGTCAGCGATTTGTTATGACGGCTTAATGCAGTGTTATCATAGCACAGCACAAGCTAAGTCACATGACAACCACAAAAAAGCAGAGCTCGAAACATGCCGCCATCATGTCATCGCCACTTACCTGTAAGCTAACGACTCGCCTTTGCGTTTATCAGCCAAAACATTAAGGGTAAGTATAGAAAAGTTTCAGGATAAATCTCACAAAAAAAAAAAAAAAAAAAAAACATCCAGGTCATCTTTCAAGGTTTATAAATTGGTGTAATGAAAATTAAGCTAAAATATGACATTTCTTTGTGAGATTCATCCTTCTGTTCTTAATTGCCTGTCATTAGCTAGCTGTTTAATTTTGGCTCACATGCTTGTTAAAATAATGAATGAAATTGTTAATTTTGTAACACCCTGTCTACTAAGATGTCTTAATGTGGTTGCTTTGAAGGCAGGATAGATGTTTTCCTTAATATGTCAAATTTTCTAAATGTATGACTCATTTATACTCACAAATGAGCACTGCAGTCATTAAATTGTCTCACATGAATTTATTATTTTAGATTATTAGACATGCCATTAACCGTGCTTTGGACGCCTGTATGAAACCAGTTCCCTTAGGAGGTGCCTTCATTAACAATGCAAACTAGGGAGCTTCCTAAAGTTGTGGTCACAATAACAACATATTGGGAAAATATCATGACAAAATTGTCAATGGAATAGTGATGTATGAAGCAAATCTCACACAGAAGTCACTTTCAAACCAAGCAGTGGTGAGTTTCCCGAAAGCATCGTTAGCCAACTATGGTCGCAAGTTCCGTCGTTATCAGCATAGTTCAACGAGTCGGTGTTTCCCGAAACAATCGTTCCAACGAACATTCGCAAACAGCATCGCAAAGTTGTGTGGTTTGAACGACAGCTCTCGACCTGTGGTTAGAGGCAACACATTTGGATAAGCAAGCTGACATTCAGTACAACCTCTGCCTTTTATTTAGAATACATACAAATGGAATTAATAGTGCTGTCAAACGATTAAAATATTTAATCGCATTAATGTCATAGTTAACTCGTGATTAATAACACATTTTTATCTATTCTAAATGTCTCTTGATTTCTTTTTCTCACGTTATTTTTTCTCATTTTAATGCTCTTATCAATATGGAAAAGTGGATCGGCTTGCTTTGTGCAAATGTTTCTTGGCAACACTTTATTTTGATAGTCCACTTTAGACATTCAACTAACTATAAGTAACTTTGCCGCTACATGTCAACTAACTATCATTAGAGTATTAGTAGACTGTCAGCTTAATATCTGCTAACACTTTATTTTGTTGGTCCCCCAACAGACATTCAACTGACTGTAAGTAACTTAGCAACTACAAGTCAACTTGTTCTCCTAACCTGAACCCTAACACCCAACCCTAACCTAACAGTCTACTACAGCCTACTAACACTCTAATGACACTTAGTTGACATGTAGTTGAAAAATTACTTATAGTTAGTAGAATGTCTAAAGTGACTATCGAAATAAAGTGTAATCTGTTTTTTATTGAAAACAACATTGGCATATGCTGTGTTCAATTTCACACTAAAGTTCTCAATTGGAGAACCATCAATAAAAGGGTGAAAGAAATACTGACGAGGTCGTGATATTGACGAGGGGGCGGAGAATTCGCATCATGTGTGTGTGAGCTTGGCCATCATCAAGTGGTGTTTCAGACTGGACGTACTGCGGTGATGATGCTCAGTTCATGACGACAAAACACACAGATCACTTTGGTCTTGTCAACTGAACCATTTGGGAAAGTAAACTTTCCATTCAGAATCGTATTGGCATCCATTTCGGCGTCTCGCGCTCGTCATCCACTCAAAATGTAACGTTAACCAACTATTTGGCTGGCTCGCAAGCCCAAACAAGTGTGTGCGGCGTGCTTTGTTTTGTTTCCGGTCTAGCTAGATCCGCTTGTGCTTTGGTCGACGAAGCAACAAACGTCCTCGCGCGGCACAAGCCATTGGAATGAATAGGTTTCATACCGCAGTGCCACGTCCTGTTGCAAAAGCATATGAAAAAACACTACAAAGTTTGCTAGGCCAAAAAGACTGTTAATCGCGCGATAAAAAATTGACGCCGTTAAAATGGGTTTGCGTTAACGCCGTTAATAACGCATTCAACTGACAGCCCTAGTAATTACGTCTTTTAGTTTGTCAAAAGATTTAAAGTGCCGTGTTTGAAGAGTGCGCACGTGCGAACGTGCTCTACTATGTAAGAACGAGCCAAATATTGAGTCTGGTAATAAAGCAAAATAACTCTTTGATTAGAAATAGTCCTCAGATGGCATGTCTGTAATTTCAGCCCGTTCTCATCCTTTAGCGTCACATGACAAAACGGCGCTATACTACGCGCATGGCACCCTTTATCGTTAATATTCACGCGAACCCAAGGCGTCATAAATCCTTTATGAGACTACCCTACCCTACCCCACACCTAAACCTATCACAGCACGTGTTCTATTAACGATAACGGGTGCCATGTGCGTAGTATAGCGCCGTTTTGTCATATAGCGTTCTATATGGCACTAAAGGATGAGAATGCGTTGGTAATTTATATAAAAAAAATCTCGCGTTAATTGGATCTCAAACTGTTTCATTAAAAGTAGTTATTCCTCTACCACGTGCGAAACCAACGTGGTTGAACGATACGTTGCGCCAATGGGTTTCAGGAAACAGTCGTGACTAGCGAGTTGATTTCTTCAACGATGAGAACTACATAGTTGTACGGGAAACGCACCCCAGCATTAGAGACGTAACAGGTTGAATTCCTGGTGGTGAATGTGACCGCACCTTTAGGTTTAGGAAAGCACTGCTACTTCTAGCCTGGACTGATGTAATTGGCTGATAAACGTAAGGCGGAGCCTGATTGGCTTGTAAAGAGAAGACAGAGCCTCTGATGTGATTGGCTGGTGGGTGGCGTCCCCCAGCCTCACTTACATCAGTGATAGCGTTCAGAGCCGTGTCTGCGCCAATGCTGAGGTCTGAGCCGGGCACATTGTTGGAGACGGTGGCCGGCACCATGACCATTGGCACACACAACTCCTCATAAATCCCGCGGGCTGCTAACAACTCCATGATCCCCAGGTAGGCCTGCAGGGCAGATCCGGGGATTTAGTGAACCGCTACCGTCGCTGGGAATGAGGATGGAATGAGGGGACAGACAAAGAATGAGAGAGAAAGACGAGGCAAGATTGGGAAGGAACCGAGTGGAAAGCCATGGCCATCACGAGGGAGAGCATGAGACAGAGGGTCCACTCCATACACACACTTCAAATAGAAACACTTGTTTAAAATACATACACACATCCTGATGATCTCTGTATAGAAAGAGAGAATATGAGCCTGAACTCAGCAGCATGAAATGACTTTGGAAAAGCAGGTGAGCTATTCTACAACTGAAGGTTATTGTTCAGTCTTTAATGGCATCGTTTGTCATCTCAGCTGGGTGAATGTTACGTTTCCGACAGCTGTGATAACCAGTTTTTGCTAAGATGGTGATTATCACCTCATTCTTCAATGATTTTAGATGTTCATTATGAAAAAAAGAGAGGAGCACACAGGAAAACATGATGAAGAGGGCAAGCAACTAAACCAAACTTAGTCATGGACTTAGAATTAACTTGAATGGACTTAAAATTGAGAATTAAAAAATAATAATTTTTATATATATATATATATATATATATATATAATATTTTTATATTTATGATATATATATATATATCATAAATATAAAAAAATAAATTTAAAATAAATATTAAAAATATAAAGAAAAATGTAATACTATTTTTCAATAATTAATACAAAATGCAAAATCCACCTTATAATAATTATATAAAATATTAACAGCAAAGCACATTACTTTTTTTTTAAATCACTCATTAAAATGAGCACCCTGTCAACACACTAAAAATGACTAAAGTCCAGGCTGGAAAACATACCTCAAATCCTCCGATCACTAACAACGCATTGATGTTATACTTCCGCATCTGTTCTGCTATTTTTTCAACGTACTTTGCAGGAAGCGTTCTGGGAATGTGAAAACATTGTAGAGAAACACTTAGCACAACACAGCACATTATTGTCAAAATCGACTGTATTACTGAAATCTGCAGGCAATATAAACTTTGTATGGGATAAATACCGTTTAGTTCCCAGGAGGGATCCACCCTGGCCCGTCCATCCTCCAACATCTGCCCATTTGATCTCTTTTATCTGAGAAAAGAAAGCATAGTGGATCAAAAGTGTTGGACCAACATTTTCATTTAAGGGTGCATCAAAACTTCAAAATGCCAATGAGCAGCTTAGTTATGGGTCGTTTACTCAACACCATTTTCAACTGAAAACGGAAAACTTCTTATGTGTTTTGGATGTTTATTTACTCGACAATGGCGTTTTGTGGGCCTGAAAATGCTATGAGATACCATGATATCGTAACCTGGGTTTCCCCATGGCGATTTTATTCATGCTGCTAGGTAGTCTGGATACCATGGACCAAATTTTCACCTCAGCGAGGGAACTAATCACAGAACAGCAAGACGATGACGACGTCTATGCGACACACCAAAGCAGTTTGTTTATACCTATGGATCAAATATGGCGGCAGATGCGAAGTTACCTTTCGATGCAGACTTAGATTTGTTTTAAGTAGTTTAGAACGCAAATAAATCTCTGAACCCTCATCTTCCTCGTCTAATTTCTTTTGCTTTACATACGTCATCTGGTATAATTGTAACAATTGGCTATGAGCGACATACAGGCACATTTGATAGACATTCGAAGCACCCAATAAATGGCTCTGGGCATTCGTAAACCACGCCTCAAATACGAGAAAATGAACATGTGGTTCCACATCTCAATGAGACGTGGTCTGACGTTAGCTAGGCTAATGATATTGTGTATCCAGACCAGAGGCATCATCAAAAGCATCAGCTAGCCTATCGATATGCAGAGGATTTAGCATTTCCAATTTATGTATTCAATTATTATTATTATTATTAGGTTAGGCCTGCTTTTATTATTAAATTAATATTACAATTCATTTGCCCCACAATAATTTCGTAGTAAATCACTGTAAAACCCATGCACTGCGAGGATAATAAAAGATTAGATTAGTTTACTCCTCGATGAAAATTATTTAAAAACATATAGGTCGATTATACAATGAGTTATAGGCCTATAATTCAAATTATTAACAGTCTATAATATGTCTGAATAATGCAATAATCAATCATTAATGAAAATTAAGAACAGCTTTATTTAAAAAACAACTTCTTTAAGAAAATATTTTTCTTCTCATTTTTTTCACTACGTATATGGGCTAATAAATTAAGGGGAAAAAAACATTGAAGTAGGATTTATCTCGTTGTTTTTGAGTCAAAAACAAAGCTTGTCAGTTTTTACTTTTATTTTCTGTAAAAAAAAATAATAATAATAATTCTACATATGAAGAGTTCAGATGCAAAAGCCTCTAAATGCCATTTGAAATTTTCTTCTTTAATGATGATTTTTATCAGACTTGTATATTTAAGTTCAGTAATTTCACTTAAATGGCAATGATAATTACCTATTAATTGTTATTTAAGTGAAATCACTGAACAAGTTTGATAAAAATCATCATTAAAGAAGAAAATTTCAAATGGCATTTAGAGGCTTTTGCATCTGAACTCTTCATATATATATATATATATATATATATAGTTGTAACATTTTTCTTTAACACCAATTGCCAAATGATGGACAACGGTTCCCTTTTCCCGTGAATATATTAAACAAATGATTAAACAAAGTGAACGTGAAAAGTAAAATTATAATTATAAAGAGGTGCCGGTGTATATGAACGGTTTGGTATGGTTTGGAAGACGTGGGTAATGTGGTTTATCCATTTTGAACCACAAACTGGAGCTAAGCAACAGTTTGCTAAATTGCAGTTAGTTTGACAGCAACAGAACTTAAAGATCAACCTCTTTTGTGTTTCTTTCTTGCTGCATTAAAGACGAATTAATGCAGCATGAAAAGATGAATACTGGTGAATATTTTATTAAGGGTTGGAGGGCAAAACTCTGCAAGACAGGGCAACTCCAGGAACAATGTTGCCCATCCCTGCCTTAGAAATGCAAATGGGATAAATGTGATCACCACTCATGTGCTTTCTAAATGTACTGGTTTATTGGATTAGACTGAAGAGATCTTAAAGGAGGTCAGCCATGGATGAGACTTCTCTTAGCAAACAATAACTCGATGTTGCAGGGCAGTGCAGAAAATACGATTTTGAAGCTATTGATAATATCACATGAATTTGACGAGACACTGCTTACTCTACCCAAGTTTGTAATCCTCCTTGCGTTTGTAATAAGACGATTAGTGGATCATGTCTGTATCTACACCAGGGCCCAGCTTATGTAATGAAATTAGTTGCTCTGCCTCTGTGTTTATCTCAATTTCTCCAACAGCTCTCGGCATAAGGCTAATGGGATTACCCATCGCCCCCTATCAGTACACAGTGGTACTACAGTGGCAAATTGGTTTATGTTAATCCAGTTGTGTTTTTCGTCAGAGCAAAGATCAGCAGTGCAGGGCTAGAGGTGGCGACACTGCTGTCTGCTCTTAATGCTATTACAGAAACAATACAATCAGCACAACTGGATGTGAGTGTTAATACATCGTTTGTGTATGTGGCCTGTATAAGGAAGCTTCATATCCTCTATATAAAGGAGACTTCATATCCAGAAGTCTCATATCCTCATCAAGGCTGCATTTATTTGGCTACCAAACTACAGTAAACACATTTGTTAAATATTTATATATTTTAAAATGTAATTTAATCCTTTGATAGTAGTATTAGTTTAAAAAAGGATAGTTCACTTTGAAATAATTTTTTTTGTATGTTTTAGCTTACCTCGAGGGCATCCAAGATGTAGGTGTCTGTTTCTGCAGTAGTTTTATTTATTTATTTTTTTAGGTCAAACTGTTCTTGTCTGTCAGTCATATAATGGAGGTCTATGGTCACCACCTCAAAGAGCATGCACATAGAAGTCCAAATTAAACATGATTTAATGACTCGTAAATGTAAGTACACATTGATGGCCTAAGACACGAAACGAGCGGTTTGTGTGAGAAAACGAACAGTATTTATTAGGGCTGGGCAAGTTAACGCGTTATTATCGCGTTAAAGTTATAGACAATTCAACGTCGGCAACGGGCGGGCATGTGCACGTGGGTGAGGTGAGCTTGACCGCAAGCTGATTTAAACCTACGCCTGAGCAGCCTCTACATTGGTTTTCATTTATACTTCTGCGTCGTTGTCCGCGTTGACGCACAATTATGGGAGCATGTGAAACCCGGGGAGTGGTTCTAGCAATCACGCTCGCTTGCGGTACGCGTATTGACGCGTTGTTACATTTTTGGAGAGGTGCACGTTCAACGTTGGTCAACTTATATCTGTAGTAGTGGTCATGACCTCTGGCTACATTGACTGTTTCTGCTGCTCCCTGATAAAAAGATACCTGTTGATACCTGTTCAGAAAAAAAAAGAAAACTGGACTCGTTTTAACTAGATAGAAGGTAATCCCCTGTGCCAAACTGCCAAATAGCTTTGTTTTACTATTTGATTTGATTACATTAATGTTTAAGTCAGTCCCTCCAGGATTTCACGATTTTTTTTTGTGATTTTTGCGATCAAAATGACTGATTTTGTGGTGGTAATTTCCAAAAATTTGTGAAAAAATTTGCGATTTATATATAACATTTACCATAATAGTATTCAGTCCTTCCAGAAAAACGCAGAGTTTTTTTGTGATTGTTGCGGGCAAAAATTGATTGATTACGCGGTAAACTACTGGCAGCTGTGGTTACCAGCATCATACCGTAAATTTATGCAATTTTATGCGATGAAATTGCAGGAATTTGCAAAAATTGCGGTTTGATGAAAAAGAGAAAAAAAGTGATTCCCCCAACATCCTGTTCTCACTAGGCTAATGTAAGAGTCATTTCTTATTACTTCCTTTGATAAGCAAGCATACTACATCATAAAAAGTGCTGGGAATATTTAATTTCTCATCTTGTTTTATTTCAGACTGTAACGAGTGTAAATAAGGTGTGGCCCCTTTAAGAGCTCTCTGCAGTGTTATATGTGCGCCTCGAACACCCCATGTCTGTTTGATGCTACTTCTTTTATCTTATGTTGTTTATTAAGTAACGACGTGACGGTAGAACGTGTGACAGACAGTTATACGAGTTCGATTTGTGAGATGCCAATCGCCTACGTGAGTCTGTCTGTCGTCGCGTAATTGCGTCACTTCATAACGTTCCCATGGAAACAGGGGGAAATGGCTGCTCTTGTGTGAAGCAAACGCAACATTTTTCAACTTTCTGCTAAGATACATGTGACTTTTTTTGCAACGAAAATGCGAGGATTATGAAATTATGCAAACCCCGCATATTTTGCACGGAAATCGGCAATTTATGCGGCGAAAGTGCGGCGTATTTGAAAAAATGCGGCACCCGCATAAATATGCGGACTTTGGCTGATTTTGCGTTGAATTCAGCGATCGCATAATCGCGTTTTTCTGGAGGGACTGTTAAGTTGAGATTTACAATAAATATTTTATTGCTACTGTGTAAAGATAATACTGCTGGTATAAAGCACCTTATTTGTTTCAAGTTTTTGCAAACCACATGTTATTGCACTTTTATGTATATAGCAGTACATTTAAATCAAAAGTGTGCAATACATTACTTTAAAATTCATTATTCAATTTTCCGTGTAACAATGCGATTAATCGGAAGAAATCCATGCGATTAATCGCGATAAAAAAATTCATCGTTGCCCAGCACTAGTATTTATATCATATATCGTAAGCGAAGTGATCTCTCGCACGTGTACGTCACTCATTATTTACACAGAGATTTCGGAAGTGTTACCTTTCACTGTGAAGACCTAAACATATTTAGAAACAGGAAATCGCAATGGAGAACAATTTCTATTTATCAACAGACAACATTTAATTTTTTTTTTCGCAACTGCGCAAGCTTTCCAACGCTTGCGCACACCGAAGCGCACGCACTCTTAGATCACTTGGACATGGCTCTGGTTACGAGAAGTAAAAACTATATAAATCCTGTTCGTTTTCTCACACAAACCGCTCGTTTCGTGTCTTAGGCCATCAATGTGTACTTACATTTACGAGTCATTAAATCATGTTTAATTTGGACTTCTCTGTGCATGCTCTTTGAGGTGGTGACCATAGACCTCCATTATATGACTGACAGACAAAAACGGTTTGACCTAAAAATATCAAAATTGAAAATACTGCGGAAACAAAGACACATCTTGGATGCCCTTGAAGCTAAAACATACGAAAAATTAATTTCAAAGTGAACTATCCCTTTAAAAAAAAATTGGTCAGTAAAATATTTGTAATGTTTTTTAAAGAAGTCTTATATCCTCATTAAGGCTGCATTTATTTGGCTACAAAAATACAGTCAAAACATGTATGTTAAATATTTATATACTTTAAAATGTAATTTAATCCATTGATATCAAAGCTGAATTCCTTCCATTACTTCTTCAGCATCACATGATCCCGATTTCCTGCTCAAAAAAATATTTTTTATCAATGTTGAAAACTCATTCTCCTTAATATTGTTATAGAAATATTTTGTGACATTAAATGTATTAAGTATCTTTTGATAAATTGAATGTATCCTTGATAATAATAAAAGTAATAATAATAATAATAAAAAAAAAAACATTTGACCACAATCTTTTTAATCTAAAGGAACAAATGTTTAAAGAAATGTAGTCTATTAAACTAGCATACCCCCTAAACAACTTTTATTTTAAATTTTATAATACACACTAAATAATACCATATTCTTCTTTTAAGAAGCTCTACTACATCTAATGCATCTATGTTTTTATCCTTCATCCTACTATTTATCCTCTACTACATCTTATTTTATACATTTAAAACACACATTTGGCCTTTGGCATTATAAACAGCTTCCCTTTGTGGTCCAAGTGGGACAAGATTTAGTTCATATGTAAAGATCGTTTGTGTTTCTGTTTCATGTGTTACGACCCCCATAAAACATTGTGTTTAAATCCTACTGGATGATTCTTAAATACTAGAATAATATTAAAGTAAATATTTGTTTACCTGTCCCTTATAGAATCCTTCAAAACCGTCACTGACAGCAAACATTTTGTGTCCCTCGGAGATGCCCACTCTGACAGCCGAGCGCACGGCTGCGTTCATGCCCGCCGCGGGGGCGCCCACGTTCAAAACAGCCACGTTATAATTGCTCTGAATGGGGGAAGAAGACATAATATTGCTTATTAGGCTGACAAATATGTCAATATATTACATTTAGGTCATTTCTCGAGCATTTGCTTGTACATGGCTTCAGCTATATTACTGACTTATGTTCAGTTGTCTATAATAAATACAGCAAGCGTCCTGTTGGATACATGTGGGCTGATGTGAAGAGCAAACTAAAATGGTCATATTCATATAACTAGCACGTATGTCTATATATTTGTGGCCTTGTGCTTCTTGATCATCCGCATGTTTTTGTGTTTACCACTCAATGCCTATTAGGAATTCAACAATGTTTCCAACCAGCCGTTGGCATTCATCAATCTGTTTTCCATTCCAACAGGCGCAGGGTAATTTGGTCTTTCGTTAACTCGACACACGGCCCGGAGCATCAGAGAATGATTATTGACTAAACACTTCTGGACAAGCGGCCCTTTTGACTTTTCTGACTGTAGCAGATTTTCCATTCGAGACTCCTTTTCTCTACGCAAGGCTTTTAGAAAAGCAACTGAAAAGATACTAAGCATCAATGCTTCCCCAAAATAGCTTAAAATCATTTAAAATAAGAAAAGACCATTTTTAAAGTAAGCTAAAACGGCTAAAAATCCAGATTCTTATTTAAACGTGTTGTATGTTCTGATTAAATATGCAAATGAACATGATCTATTTAAATATGCACTAGTTTGCATACATTTCTAAAGCAGAAATCTGAAAATTGGATGAAGCCAGGTTCAAAATCCAATGGTTTTGCGTGTACACTCTTTCCTAATGAGAATTTTTCATGGAATCATTAATGCCGGGTTTTCACGGTCTTGGAAAACCTGGATGGAATTTTAAAAGTGTTATATTTAGAAAATATATTTATATTTGGAAAAGTCATGTAAATGTCTTCATGGAACAGATTGACTGGACTGGAGTTGAAAATTAGCAATAGCTATAAACTCTTTTTGCATAGCATCAGTTACAGACTTGTTTTGTACTATTTTTAATGTCAAATAAATTAATAAATAAAAAAAAATATATAAAAGATTAAAATATGATTTTTTTTTTCTAGTTATGTCAAGCTTAAACATATTTTCCTTGAAATAAACTGTTGAGACTGTTGAAAATAATTGTAAAAATTAATTGGTAATAACAAGCATAAACCTTGAAGAAATCAGTTATTGAAACGTCTGGAATTATGGGATTTATTTATATGAATTATTGTATTGTTTTATGCTCAACGCAGACCATTTATGGAATCTAAGCTGCAGAAACTTGTTGTTGCCACCATGATGCTAGTGTCTCATGGATGCTTGTCAGGGCATTGCTATGTAGTTCCTATGGTGTTCTGGGAGAGTCCATTACAAAAATGACATGATATTCTGGTCTCTAAACATAGCTTGCTTCCTTAAATATGAATTCCTATTGTTGTTTTCTCAGTTTTATCATTCACTGAACATTATGATTCCGATCACTTAGATCAAAATAAATGCTACAAAAAATGTGCCTCTTAAAGATATTGTGGCATTGAGATAATATTAGCAAGAGAAGAGAGCTAAAAATAACTATCCACAAGCAGAAATATTCACGCCGGATGTGTGACAGGACTAATTAATCTTGGTTTCCACTGGAAACATCTGCTAGGTGTGGCATGTACTGAGGGTTGTGAATAGCTAAGTTTGACCCAACGGCATGCTGATGTCAGTCGACAGAGGTGGTGTTGTGTTAAGATGGGGTAAAAGATCACCCGGGTAAAACAAACACGGCATCCCTCTCACTCACGTGTGGAAGTTCAGACTCTGGTTTACGGTGAGCCAGCAGTTTGTAAGTCCTCAGGTTATTCTCAAAGCTCCTGCATTTACACACAAACATATACGTGTTATTCTTATTATCTAATGCGATTTAAGAGTTATATTTAATGGTTAAAATGAATATACTACCGTTCAAAAGTTTGGGGTCAGTAAAAAATGTTTTTAGAGGATACATTAAATTGATCAAAAGTGACGTTTACATTGTTAGGAACAAAAATCTATTTTGAATAAATGTTGTCTATTCATCAAATCATCCTGAAAGAAAACTTCAACACTGATAATAAATGTTTCTTGAGCATCAAATCATCATATAAGAATGATTTCTGAAGATTATGTGAAACTAAAGACTGGAGTAATGATGGAGTAAAACTTTCTTTAAAACAGTTATTTTGCGATGCCCAATTGGCACTAAAGGGCCTAAAGTGTGCAAAGAAAACATCTCCCACACCATTACACCACCACCACCAGCCTGCACAGTGGTAACAAGGCATGATGGGTCCATGTTCTCATTCTGTTTACGCCAAATTCTGACTCTACCACCAATCGAGACTCATCAGACCAGGCAACATTTTTCCAGTCTTCAACGGTCCAATTTTGGTGAGCTCTTGCAAATTGTAGCCTCTTTTTCCTATTTGTAGTGGAGATGAGTGGTACCCGGTGGGGTCTTCTGCTGTTGTAGCCCATCCGCCTCAAGGTTGTGTGTGTTGTGGCTTCACAAATGCTTTGCTGCATACCTCGGTTGTAACGAGTGGTTATTTCAGTCAAAGTTGCTCTTCTATCAGTTTGAATCAGTCGGCCCATTCTCCTCTGACCTCTCGCATCAACAAGGCATTTTCGCCCACAGGACTGCCGCATACTGGGTGTTTTTCCCTTTTCACACCATTCTTTGTAAACCCTAGAAATGGTTCTGCGTGAAAATCCCAGTAACTGAGCAGATCGTGAAAACCAACAACCATGCCACGCTCAAAATTGCTTAAATCACATTTCTTTCCCATTCTGACATTCAGTTTGGAGTTCAGGAGATTGTCTTGACCAGGACCACACCCCTAAATGCATTGAAGCAACTACCATGTGATTGGTTGATTCGATAATTTAACAGGTGTAATAATCCTTTAGGTGAGTGTATTTCACTGTATTTTTGATCAAATAAATGCAGTCTTGGTGAGCACAATTCTTTCATAAAATCTTTAAAAATCGTACCAACCCGAAACTTTTTAAAGGTAGAGTGCATGCTACTCGCAGTCAAAGTTAAATTACAGTCAAGCTACTAAAAGTAGCAAAGTATCAAACTACATGTAGCAAACAGACCTGCCACGTAGCCGAACTGCCTCTTCAAATTTCTTCTCATCCATGGCCTTCTGCACCTGCTGAGTCTACAAGACAGAAAAAGCAGTTTCATTAGAATGATATTATGACACGTGATTTGTTGGAAACACTGTCTGGGTCATATTTCATATCAACATCGAAAGAAAAAAACAATAATTTCCACAAAGAATCTGAAACTAATGTTAAATTAAATTACTATAATGGAAATCAACCTGTCCAGAGATATTTTATTTAATTATATTTTTGGTCCCACTTTATATTAAATGGCTTAAGTACTATACACTTACATTGCAATTAGTAATTTGATACAATGGACTTATTGTGTACATATAGACCATTTTGCAAGATGTAAACAACACTGGTCCAGAAACACTTCCTGTTTCAGTTTGTAACATGTAAAACTTTTTGATTCAGTTTTATATGTTCTGTTGGTTGTATTTTATCCCAGCTTTTATGTAGTGTTAAAAATCTGAAACAGGAAGTGTTTCTGGACCAGTGTTGTTTACATCTTGCAAAATGGTCTATATATTTTTACATTGTACTTATATTTTGAAAATACTTGCATGTAATTAATTTATTTAATTACACTGTTGCCTCTTCCCTTACACCTTAACCTACCCTTAAACCTACCCATACCACCACACCTGTCCCTAACCTTACCCGTATCGCACCTCAATAGCAGCAAAAGTGTTTTACAATACAACAGGAACACAATGGGGGCTGTTTACACCTGGCCACTTCATGCGTTTTCTCAGATCGGATTACTCAAAACGATTCCATTTACACCTGCTCACATACATGTGTTTTTGCAAAACGGATATAAATCCGACCTTCAATTCCCGCGCAATATACAGATTTAATGAAGCGCACGTCACCGAAAGCAACAGATATGAGCTGAATTTTATTGATCATCGGCTAATTTCAAAATCAGCAAAGACAGCTAAAAGAGAGAGCGGCAACAGCCCTGGTAAAGATCAGTTAATTTCTTTACTTTTAATGAAGATGGTAGTGTTAATCGTCTGCGTCTTACTTTCACTTTGATTTGCGATAGATTGCGGCGCGTTGGCTTGATAGGCGCTCAGCTGCTCATCTGAGGTGATGCGCGTCGCAGTAGCGTCGTCATATCTGACTAAAATAACATGACATATGGCCTATAACACGCTCTCACACGTTTATTTTTTAGCATTTTTGGGAGGAGTAAAATTTACATATGTGGTTTCAACAACCAGATGCATTTACAGATGTCCAGTTTGGTCTGGAATGCGGCCCAGACCACCTTCTGATGTGGTTTGAGCGATCGGATTCAAATCCGTCTCAAATGCGTTTCGGGGGGCATTTACACCTGGTCTTTTCACAATCGGATTGCTATCCGATCACAGAAAACGCATGAAGTGGCCAGGTCTAAACGGCCCCAATAAGTACATTGTATAAACATAGTACTTAAAGCCACTTAATATAAAGTGCGACCATATTTTTTTATAATTGAAAAAAAATATATATAATTTTATTTTTATTTAATTAGATTTAGTTATTAAATATTTAAATGCAAATAAATATAATTCAATTCAGCTCATAGCGATGCAAATGCCAGAACGATTCATGAGTGCGGCAGTAATGCAATGCTCTCATTCCTCTGCTGAACTGCGTGAGCGTGGATCTTTATTATCACAGCACTAAACCCGATGTGGCGTCCGTCCAAGCCTTACCATCTGCACACACTCCATGAGGGGCAGCCGCACAGACTGGTTCCCACACAGAGACACCACGCAGGCTGGCGTGTTTGCAGTGGTCTCAAGCAGCGCCAGAACCGCCTCCACACCCATGCGACTGGCCTGACAACAAACACAGCATTGCAATCAGTAGTGCTCAAATGCAATCTTTACTTTATGCATAGAAATAGTTTCATATGACAGAAAATTCCATTTTAAACTTAGGGATTTACATGTGGTTTCCACCCAGCACTGAGAATGCTTACATAATGTACTCAATTAAGATATGTTTTTGTATGTTATTTGTTTAAGAAGACTGTGTTTGTCTATTGCTATTGCATGTTGAATCCAAGGGTTATTATAGTTTTCCTTCTGTAAGTGTTGTTTGTGTTAATCGACAGCATGCAACATAATATGTACATAAACATAATGTTGAAAATAAATGGAGCACTTAGGAAAGAAGCGCTCTCTCTTTTCCGGCATTATTTATTTTTTCTCAGTTCCCCAGAGTGCACTTTAGAACAGCGGAGAAATTGCAGTGTGTGGACATGAAATCTGTTTATGTAATGAATGTAAGCTCCCCACAACCCTCCTGTTTTTATCCCTAAGAGTTTCTCACCAGAATCCTGTCAAACGCCGAGGGGGTCCCTCCTCTCTGGACGTGGCCCAGGATGGTCACACGCGTGTCGAAGCCCAGACACTGAACCACCAGCTGGAAAAGTAAATAAAGACTTAAATTATAGGAATCAAGGGGATTTAGAGGTTTTAGGTCATATTTTGTCAACAAAACTTCTTGTCCATCACGCAAGATAACATTTAATTCCAAATAAATCAAATGTCTATGAGCATTTTGAATTTTCAGTCCAACATAATCATCATTACTTCATAATGTTTATAAATCTTACAGTAATATACAAACCCAATTCCATAAAAGTTGGGACACTGTACAAATTGTGAATAAAAACAGAATGCAATGATGTGGAAGTTTCAAATTTCAATATTATATTTAGAATACAACATAGATGACATATCAAATGTTTAAACGGAGAAAATGCATAATTTTAAGGGAAAAATAAGTTGATTTTAAATTTCATGGCATCAACACATCTCAAAAAAGTTGGGACAAGGCCATTTTTACCACTGTGTGGCATCCCCTCTTCTTTTAATAACAGTCTGCAAACGTCTGGGGACTGAGGAGACAAGTTGCTCAAGTTTAGGAATAGGAATGTTGTCCCATTCTTGTCTAATAAAGGCTTCTAGCTGCTCAACTGTCTTAGGTCTTCTTTGTTGCATCTTCCTCTTTATGATGCGCCAAATGTTTTCTATGGGTGAAAGATCTGGACTGCAGGCTGGCCATTTCAGTACCCGGATCCTTCTTCTATGCAGCCATGATGTTGTAATTGATACAGTATGTGGTTTGGCATTGTCTTGTTGGAAAATACAAGGTCTTCCCTGAAAGAGACGATGTCTGGATGGGAGCATATGTTGTTCTAGAACTTGGATATATCTTTCAGCATTGATGGTGCCTTTCCAGATGTGTAAGCTGCCCATGCCACACGCACTCATGCAACCCCATACCATCAGAGATGCAGGCTTCTGAACTGAGCGCTGATAACAACTTGGGTTGTCTTTTTTGACCTATAGAGCTTTAGCCGGCAACGGTGAATGGCACGGTGGATTGTGTTCACTGACAATGTTTTCTGGAAGTATTCTTGAGCCCATGTTGTGATTTCCATTACAGTAGCATTCCTGTGTGTGATGCAGTGCCGTCTAAGGGCCCGAAGATCACGGGCATTCAGTATGGTTTTCCGGCCTTGACCCTTATGCACAGAGATTGTTCCAGATTCTCTGAATCTTTGGATGATATTATGCACTGTAGATGATGATAACTTCAAACTCTTTGCGATTTTTCTCTGAGAAACTCCTTTCTGATATTGCTCCACTATTTTTTGCCTCAGCATTGGGGGAATTGGTGATCCTCTGCCCATCTTGACTTCTGAGAGACACTGCCACTCTGAGAGGCTCTTTTTATACCCAATCATGTTGCCAATTGACCTAATAAGTTGCAAATTGGTCCTCCAGCTGTTCCTTTTATGTACATTTAACTTTTCTGGCCTCTTATTGCTACCTGTCCCAACTTTTTTGGAATTTGTAGCCCTCATGAAATCCAAAAGGAGCCAATATTTGGCATGGCAATTCAAAATGTCTCACTTTCAACATTTGATATGTCATCTATGTTGTATTCTAAATATAATATTGAAATTTGAAACTTCCACATCATTGCATTCTGTTTTTATTCACAATTTGTACAGTGTCCCAACTTTTACGGAATTGGGTTTGTATATATATATATATATATATATATATATATAAACCCAAAACTGAAGTCAACTCAAAGATGTTAAAGCTTAAGCTTTGTGTTAAGAACAGATAACAGTTTAATAATAGTCCATGAGTCGTATAGACCACTTTTATAGTCTAAAGTTAGACGGCCCCTGGACACCATCCACTTTCATTGTATTTAAAAGAGCTGTTAACCTATAACACATATAGACATTAATGAGTGAGTAAATGATGCCAGAATTTTAATTTGTGGGTGAACTGTTCAATTATATGTAGGGATGCACCGAAATGAAAATTCTTGTCCGAAACTGAAAACCGAAAAAGAGGAAACCAAGGCCGAAACACGAAAGAAATTATGCCAATTATTAGTATCATTGCATTTATGGCTATGACTGTGTACAAACTTTACTAAAATCAAGGCATTGCAATTGTATAAATTCATATAAAATTTTCAAAGAATAAATCAATTACAAATTATGCAAATATTTATTTATCACAATGCACAGTATAACATAAGATTCAAACTAAAATGTTTTTGACCCCACTCATGTGTACATTAAATAATAATATACTGGCCTGCAGGTTTTAAAATGAAATGTTCTCTCATAAAAACAAAGCCGAGCGCGAACTTCTCATCACACCAGTACCCAGTTTGCACGTCTAAATTACTGTAGTTGCTTAAATTTTAAAAATTTAGCATACAATAGCATAAAAAGCCTTTTTAAATTAACAAAGGTCCATGTTTAATACAAATGTACATAACATGTTTAGTGAATGTAGAAAATATTTAAGAGAGCATTAATTTAGTTCTATACATGCATGTTCCCATATACATATTTTCTTGTAATTTCACATGTAATAATCTCAGGGTTTACTGGGTTTTATATGATTATTTTTGTATTGGTGGTGGAATACTAAAAATAAACTTTGTCATGCGTTTATCTTTCTTCTTCTCGCCGATTCCTAATGGTTTGAGGACAGTTAATTGAGTCGTCCCGTCGTTTCAAGGAATAGTACAACGTCGAGCGGGTCAAGTATAAACGCCTCGACCGTTTGGAGGGTGCGCGCGTTGTCTGTGGAGACGTGCGCTGTCTGTGGAGACCAGCATGTGCAGGTCGCGGCTTCTGTTTGCGTCATCACAACATTTCGGCCGTATTGTTTCGGTGATAAAAGTCTTTTGGCCGAAAACCGAAAATGGGCCATTTTCGGGCGAAAATTTTCGGTGGACGAATATTCGGTGCATCCCTAATTATATGTTTTGCTGAATCTGATTTTTTTTTTTTTTTTTTTTTTTTTACAGTATAAAGTCATTTTATGATAAACCGAAGTACAAGCACAGAAGACACAAATCAGTCATAGTATTACATGCATTTTGCAGAAAGATTCACAAGAAAGCTGCAACACACATGCAAATTAAGAGATTTAGCATTAATTGGTGAAATCAGAACACCGTCCCATGCTAGTCAGTAAATTAGAACCCATCTTTTTAGCGGTTAGTGTTAGAGATGGTGCTAAACATTGTAAATAATTCAACTCCTGCAGGACCTTTTTCAGGGTGAGGAAATGTACTTAGTTTCACTATGAATAACCCGAAAAAAGAAAACATAAATGTTTCCACAAGCATGACTAAAACTAGATTCTTACATTGTCTGTCTGAAGAAAATTCCCATATTTCTATGATATTTTGTCCCATGATAAGGCTTAGGCTCCCACACATGTACAGTAGTGCATTCTGATATTCTGGAAAGTTACTTATTTTTTGTTCTAAGTGTATCATTCATGTCAGTTGCACAAATAAAGTGGGACAATGTTGGCTATTTGTGTTAAGGAATAATATGAGCAATGCTAATAGTAACGCTTACCTAATGTTTCTTGTAACACAAATTATTCTAAAGAAAAGAACAAATAAGACTGAACTTTAAAGCACTACAAAATGTGCATGCTCCTGCTTCGGGTAGCATTCAAAACACTTATGCACTGATGCCGTGCAGTAGTTGCAGTAAGTAGAGGATGGCCATAGCTGGTTATGTTCGAGGTGACCACATGTGCCTTACCAGAAAAGAGTGTGGGTGTGTTTAAGCAAACCACACAGGACAAAGCCAGAGAGGGAGCACACACAGAGCTCAGAGAGGTCAGGGATCAATGCAGGAGCTGGATCTCTATACACCATGTACTTACATTCTTTACATGTTCTGAGGTAATGGGCTGGTTGTTATGATCAATCGCACCTTCAGCTACTATTATGATATTCAGCCTTTTCATTCCTGCCCGTTTCTATGAGGGTAAGAGACAGGTCACAAACTGATGACAAAAACAACGGGAGAGATTCAAAAAGCTGGAATTGAGGCTGCAGAAGTGGCCCATGAAGTAAATAGACACTTACTGAAACACCATTTCTAATGAAGCAACTTTTGCTTGAAGTTGCTCAAAGTAATGACAGTGGCTTGCTCCATGCAAGACTACTTTACCCAGACCTTTAACCACCACACCACACAACACAGGAAGGTGCATTCTTTCTAGCAGCAATTCAATTAAATTGTTCGCCAAGTCACTGTACTTTTGGTCAAGGACTCCAAATGGCTGCCCTGCCTACAAGTTGCTGTATTGTTGTTCTCTGTCCCAAAGTCGATGTGCTGTTGGTCAAGCAGTTTCTGTACTGTTGAACATGGTCACCAAGTCGCTAAACTGTTGGTCGAGGTCACCAAGTTGCAGTACATATAAAGTCAATATACTATTGGTCAGCAAGTTGCTGTACTGTAGATTGAGGTAACCAAGTCACTGTTCATATTCTATTGGTTGAGGTTTCCAAGTTGATATACTTTTTGTCGAGGTCACCATATGGCTGTGTTGTTGGTCAAGGTCTGGAATTGTTCGCCAAGTTGCTGTACTTTTGGTTGAGGTCGCCAATGCCCTGTACTGTTGGTCAAGGACTACAGGTGGCTGTGCTGTTGGACAAGGTTTTAAAGTAGCTATACTGTTGTTTGAGAAGTTGCTGTACTGTTGATCATGGTCACCAAATTGTTACACTTTCGTTTATCGTCACCAAGTTGTAGTACTGTTGGTGGAGATCTCCAAGTGACCGTCTATATAATGTTGGTCGAGGTCACCAAGTTGCAGTACAGTTGGTCAAGGTCTTAAAACCAATATACTATTGGTCAGCAAGTTGCTGTACTGTAGATTGAGGTAACCAATTCACTGTTCATATTCTATTGGTTGAGGTTTCTGAGTTGCTATACTTTTTGTCAATGTCACCGCATGGCTGTGTTGTTGGTCAAGGTCTGGAATTGTTTGCCAAGTTGCTGTACTTTTGGTTGAGGTCACCAATGTCCTGTACTGTTGGTCAAGGACTACAGGTGGCTGTGCTGTTGGATAAGGTTTTAAAGTAGCTATACTGTTGATTGAGAAGTTGCTGTACTGTTGATCATGGTCACCAAGTTGTTACACTTGTGGTTATCGTCACCAAGTTGCAGTACTGTTGGTGGAGTACTCCAAGGGGTTGTCTATATAATGTTGGTCGAGGTCACCAAGTTGCAGTACAGTTGGTCAAGGTCTTAAAACCAATATACTATTGGTCAGCAAGTTGCTGTACTGTAGATTCAGGTAACCAAGTCACTGTTCATATTCTATTGGTTCAGGTTTCCAAGTTGCTATACTTTTTGTCTAGGTCACCGCATGGCTGTATTGTTGGTCAAGGTCTGGAATTTTTTGCCAAGTTGCTGTACTTTTGGTTGAGGTCGCCAATGTCCTATACTGTTGGTCAAGGACTACAGGTGGCTGTGCTGTTGGACAAGGTTTTAAAGTAGCTATACTGTTGATTGAGAAGTTGCTGTACTGTTGATCATGGTCACCAAGTTGTTACACTTGTGGTTATCGTCACCAAGTTGCAGTACTGTTGGTGGAGATCTCCAAGTGGTTGTCTATATAATGTTGGTCGAGGTCACCAAGTTGCAGTACAGGTGGTCAAGGTTTTAAAGTCACTATACTGTTGTCCGATGTCTCCAAGTGTCTGTGTTGTTAGTCAATGCCTTAAAGTCACTATTTTGTTGGATCAAAAAGTTCCTTTACTGTTGATCATGGTCCACAAGTCACTATACTTTTTGTTGGTCTAGGTTTTTGTTGTTCACAGACTTCACTTGGTTACGCTATTGGGGAAGGTCTTAAAGTTAATATACTGTTGATCACTGACAGTTGAGGACACCAAGTCACTGTTCATATAATGTTGGTGTACTTTTGACTGAAGTTGCTGTGCCTTTGGTCAAAGTTTCAAAGTCACTTTACTTTGGGTCAAGGCCAGCAAGACTAGTGGATTGCTGTTTTCAAATGCTTTAGGCAGTTTGCCACTTGGCCAAAGATCTTTGTCGATTATGATGCCTCAAATTGCCAGATCTTATTGTAAAAGAATGATTTGTGCACCATTTATCACTGTCAGTGTGAAAGCCCTTGTATATCGTGTGGCATGTGATAGAATTTGTAGCTTGTTTTTAGCACAAGTCTTAAGGTCTTTTTAGAGTTTTATTGGAGATGGGCAACTGCAGTTCTAGAGGATTCCAGATTTTTGCTCTCACCCTTTGAAAACATCCAGTACTCACATCCTTGACTATACTAGAAGTAATAGCTTTTCCATGTCTGTCAATGGCTCCTTCAGCGACTATGATTATGTTCAACCTTGAACCTCTGGATCGAGTCTGGGGCAATGAACACATTTGTTCCACAAAAACATAAGCATGTTACAAACAGAAGAATAAATTCTGGAAGTGGAAAATCTCTGGGATAAATACCTTATTTAAACTATAAATATCTATGTATAACCAATTTTTTAGTAGTTTGTCTTTTTTCAAGTAGTATGACAAGCTCTAGCAAGTAGTGATGGAAAGCTATACATTTCAGTGAACATTCTACTTTATCATGAGTGAATCTTAACTCATTTATTAAATAAGCAACAGTTTTAGAATCACTTCCAAAACTGTGTACAACCACAAGCATATTTAATGGTTTTGACGATTTTTCAGGTGAAAAACGAGTGAGAATAAATCTAAAAGAAAGTGTGAGCACTAATAACATAAGAAGTATATCACGTGAGCTGCATGTAGATTTAGTAGAAACTATTTTTGTTTTACCGCAGAGAGTTTTTGACACATTTTCTCTTCCCAGCCATCCTCAGGGGGCATTTCAGGAATCAACACCCAGTCAGCTCCACATGCCAGTGCGCTCACCAATGCTAGATAGCTTCATACACAAGCGCATACAGATATAGAAAACAGTGTCTGATTTGACCGAATAGACCGCATAATTCACTGTTTAAACACAAAAGCCATACCAATAATATATTTTGAACAAATCCAGGGCAAAATGGATTGTGCTAATAAGTAATAATCTTACCCACAATGCCTGCCCATCACCTCCAGCACAAATGTCCTCTGGTGACTGTAAACCACAAAAATATTATTAGCCAATAAATGTGAATCACTCAAACCTTGGCAACAACTTGCACAACTGGTAGCTTTTTCTGCTTTGTTATGTGCTGTCGAAGTACCTCTGAGCTGTAGTCATGATTGCATCCACCACCTCAATGATTCTGTGGAGGGCTGAGTCTGTTCCTATTGTCATGTCGGTGCCACAGAAGTCATTGTCAATAGAGCCCACCATACCCACAATGTGAAGAGCGGAGTATTTCTGAGCCGCCTCCTCATCAATCAGATCTATAATAGGAAAAAAAAAACAAAAAAAATGCAACATGAAAGCTCATAAGATCAAATTCTAGTTAATATTTTTGTATTATTATTTGCATATCGACCTGTTATATATTTATTTTTTTTTTGGACTAATTTAAGCCTAATGCTACGTTCACACCGGAGGCGAATCGCGCATCAAATTCGCGCCTGACGCGTCTACTTTGACGCTTGACCACTTTGTGTTAATTCGCGTGTCAAGAGTGAAACTGACGGTTCACCTCAGAAGGGTCCGGAGGACACAAATATATGGCAACGATAATCCCCACGCCACTGTTCTGCTCTCCAGGGTAAATCCAGAGCGGTGACTCTCTCGATGAATGCTTGGTCGACATAAAAATAATGGCCGCCAACAGATTTCGATTCTGACGCGCGTAAATTTCGCTTCAAACTTTTGTTTTTACGCGCGTCAGAATCGAAATCCGTTGGCGGCCATTGGCTTCCAAAAGTTATTAACTTGTCCTGTGATTTTTTTTCTCTCTCACGTCCAGACATGAACTTATGCACATATGTTGATTGTCTTTACATCATAATACTATTTCATATAATCTAGATATGAAATAAATAACATTCAATACAAAATGAACATGTCTTGTATATAGAAATGTTTTAAATGATAAAATATTTGCTTTGTTGTGCATAATCCCACCATGCATTTAGTCATATTACAAAATAATTTATTGAAGCATCCAGATACTTCACCACGTGAGCAAGCAGCTAGGTAGCTCCTGATTGGTTAACGCGGCGCGAATTCACGGCAAAGTTCAGATTTTTCAACTCGGGCGGCAGACGCGTGAATGCACAAATGGCAAAAAATCATTCGCGCGTAACACGCTTAACGTGCCAGACGCTCAAATCGTGCCATTCGCGAGGCGTATTCGCGTCTTCCGCGCCGCGCTCCACGCCTCATTCGCGCCGCAGGATTTTTTTTTTCTGATGTGCTATTCGCGTCCGGTGTGAACGTACCATAATAGTTTAAATAGTTTTAATTTAAATAGTTACCAATTTTTTTGTACATGGAAAAAAAAAACACCCTCAACAAACTAATTGTATTTGTATTGTGTCGTCTGCAGCTCATACTTTGCTGGACCAGCTCTGCCAGCAGGCCGCTCCACTCCTCTCTGAAGAGATTGGCCCCGGTCAAACTGCCGTCTCCTCCAATCACGCACAGGTTGGTGATCCCCCTTTTCACCAGGTTATGAGCCGCCTTCAGACGTCCCTCATGCGTGCGGAAATCTTTGCATCGTGCGCTGCCGATAACAGTTCCGCCCTGAAACACAATCACACAAAATCTTAACCATTGTAAACATGAGATTGAAAAGGTATTGGCCCATTACTTGGTGTTTGCTGAATGATCAGAGCACCCATTGATGTTTAAAGCTACACTGTGTGATTTTTACCCCCATCTAGCGGTGAAAAGGTATATGACCATCCAGTGAATATTAGTTTCTATTAGTTTCCTCTCAATTCCGATTTCGTTTTAACTCCTACGGTGGCCAATGTAGTCCAAGATTAACATGGCTTCCAGTTCGACCTCGTCCATGAGTGTTAACTCAAACGTAAACGCGAAAGGCGAAGCTTGAATTAACGGGTATGTCCCTCTTTGGCTAATGTACTTTCAAGATGGAGGGGCAACATGGCGACCGACATTAGAAGCCCTTTAATGGCATATTATACACTTGCACCTTTAAGATATTTGAGACTTTTATGCAGCCTTGAATTCGTGGGGCCTATGAATAGTAACCGATAACCTTGTGACAGAACAAGCAGAGGTATGTATAAGTGCTCTGAGGGGTCGTATGATTCTCATCACACTCACCACTTGCAGCATGCTGGACACACTCTCCCATTTTGCCTCCTTGATGTTGTCGCCTCCATCCACCATACCCTGATAACCCTGTAAGTCACACACACAAACACATAAACAAAATCCTCCTATCCTTCAATGACCTCTTAGTCACCAGAAATGAATTCAATTCTCCAGGTAATCGTACGAAGCAGCTTACTGGGATTGGCACGCAATGTTCTGGCTTGGCTTTGTGTTTACAATATGGCACAATCTTGATATTAAAGATGAAGTGTGTAGTTTCTGCATCATTAGCAGCACTTGCAAACAATGACACGATTCACCTTAAAGAATGAGGGTGGAATCAGGAGAACATGGCTGTGTGGGTTTCTTCACTGAAGCCATTGCATAAGAGCACAGTGGGCGAAGGTATTTGGCCTATCACAGCCAGACATCACAGGGCTTACATGGAAAATTCATGTTTAAATGAGGCCAGGTATATAGGCCTTTAACTCAAAACAGTTATGCTGTTCCAACAACTCTGTAGTTGATTAATATAATTTATAATGCATGACTTATTTAGCTAAGAAGGCTGTGTGTGTACTCATAATACCTCTTGAGTATTAACATTTCTATATTGGAAATAAATGATTGGCCATTTGGAAAGCGTGAACAGCAACATCGAGAGCCATTAGACCAATATGTTACACAGCACTGACATAGACACTAGTTTGTCTTAATGTTTATATACAGCATGTAAAGACATAGCAGTCTTGGTATCATCTGAATTCTGTATGGATGAACTAGAGACTGACCTCGTGAACGAAGTAGACTTTGGCTCCTACATAGATTCCCATACGGACAACAGCCCGAACAGCAGCATTCATCCCTGGATGTAGAGAAACACCACAAATCACAAATCAACACAAATCACTTAATAGAGGGATATCTATAGTATAATACTAATAAAACAGGTTATACATGGATATTTGTTTAGGTTTGCGCTTGATATTGGAATGTGAGTATTATTGCAATGTTTTTGTACAGCATTTTATAAAAACATTTAGGGGAAGTCATTTTCTTCCATATTTAGTAAACTGTTGCTAGCCTCCTCCTATAACTCACTCAGACTTCAATCTTAAAGTACCTCACTGTGCTAGCAATGGGTAGGAAATATTGCTTTCAATGTCAATACATGATGTCCATGATATACAAAATGGTTAAATCTGCTTTAATATCATTTGTTAAATTTGTGGTACGTGGAAGAGCTTAGAGACCTTTAGAGAAAAACTGTAAAAAAAAAAAAAAAAAAAGGAAAATAAATACAAATAGGATTAAACTAACTAAATAAATCTGATTAAAATAAAACAATAAAATTGTTTGTATTTAAATAAACATAAATACACATAATAAAATAAATAAATACAAATTATTAAAATAAATACATATATTTTATTTAAAACAATAAATTAATATTTATGATTAAAATAAAGAAATTTAAAAAAAGAAAGAAAAAAAAAACATTTAAATAAAACTACATTTAAATAAATAAAAATACAATTAAAGACACTAAAAATGATTAAAATGAAAAATATTAGAATAATTAAAATGTTATACATTTGATTCATTTAAAAAATTGATTACAATGATTTAATTTAAAAAATATAGCTAACTTAACATTAGTTCTATATTGAAAAAAAAAAAAACTAAATAACATTAATTTTGCACAGTATTTCAGAGTATTTATTGGGTCTTTATACAAATAATTTTTTTTAGCTGCCTTTCAAATTTTAGGATGGTGTTCCCTTGCACGTGGATGATCATATTTGGGGGTTTGTGGAATACAAAATTGAATAGCTAGTAAAAAGTAAAAATCAAAGTTTACATTGGGTTTTACATGGAAAACTATCTTCATTTCATGGGCTATTTTTTATTTTTTTTTATTTTTTTTGTGGTTTCATATGGGAACAACAATGCTTGGTGGTTTCTAGGTGGTCAATAGTCTTTCTGATATGCTGGTCTGTATATAGCTTAGGTTTCATCTATAATGTAAGTTTCATTGTTCACCAAGTCTGCCCACTGAACATTGGAGGTCGGACAGACATGCAGATCATGTCTATATTGGGTCCGTCAGTCCATGACCAATTCTGGACATCTATTCGACATCCAAACTAGGTCCACTTTTTGGACGTCCAACCATGACCCAACTTGGACATCATATTGACATTCAACATTTGACCTTTGAACAGGGTAATTTTTTTTGGAAGTCATTGAGACGTCTATGACAGGTGCAGGAAATTTACATGATTAATATGTCATTTTTTTCATTTACAAATATTATTATTCTTGTTATTAACTGGATTAATACATATGAATATGGATTATTTATGATTATTTAAGATCCTCAAAAAACTCCATTTGATTGTCTCAGCAACAGGTGATAACTGGAGATGCGAACAAAGTAGAGCGTTGGCGCTAGCAACACCAAGATAATGGGTTCAGTTCCCAGGGAATGCAAGAACCGATAGGAATGTCAATGTGTAATGCAATGTAAGTCACTTTGGATAAAAGTCTCTGCCGAATGCATAAATGTAATATGTCTTCCACCCTTTTGAAACATAGGACTACAGTTAAGTTGTATAAAAGCTAAATTTGAGGTTGAAAAGACGTCCACAAACAACCACATTTGTGCTATAAATAACCCTTACACGGAGGTCACGAACGTCAACATTAGACGTGCTGTAGATGTCGAAAAAAGACGTTGTCTGGCATTACAGTGGACCGAAATTGGACGTCCAAAAATTACATAGAAAATACATCAATCTGACGTCACATTGCGCAGTGGGTCACGTCAGAGAGCTCTAGCAGCCCAACAGGGGCTGAAAAAGAAAAATCAATGACGCAAGCTGTCCATTTTCCCATGATATCAATCTTTTGAGTCTATCATTTTATCTAAACAGACAACAAATAAAGTGTCAATGAATGAATTCATCTATAACATGCATTCGAGTGACTGGGAAATGTGCACGTATACATCAAGCCACTGAACTGACTAATATTGCATGAGTCTTACATCATTAGTCACTACTGTAGTGACACTGCCTTTGGTGACTCATTAACTACAATGAAATTATATGTAAATTTATTACCACACATTAACTTACAAATCAAGAACATTTGCATTTATCACAAGCTGCAGAGAAATCTCTTGTGAAAAAAAAGACTAAGCATACTGTGCAATGTATGCATTTAAAAAAGTCTTACAGTCAGAAATAATAGGCTATATTAGGCTTAAAAAGAATATACTGTACTTTTATAAGCGAGTGACTGAAATGGTGTCATAAACTAGATTTTAATTTCTAAAGGAACTAGTCTTTGCAATGTGGTTGTAAAAGCGCACTTCATGTGCACTTCTGAACTCTTTTTAATATTATTGAGTGAAAGTACCCTGACTAGACTCGGTTACACAAGTCATTATACAGGTCATATCAGTTAAAAACGGCGTCTTTGGGTATTCAATCCAATGCACGTATTTAATTCTTACAGTAAGCAAATGTATAATGTTTAATTTTTTTTTCTTTATTCAATATTAACAATATAATACAACAACACCTGTTTATGCCAGGATTGATACACAAAATACACTACTAAACAGACATACAGGACAAACAATGACCATAAAATAAAAAATAAAAAAATAAAATAAAACAAGACCAAATTACAAAAAATGATGCTAATTAAACATATTTGGAAAGTACAAGATCAGTCTTAATAGCCTTTCTATTTTTAAGACCTCTTACAGTGGTGTGATATTGTTTTAGCTCTGCTAAAAGGTGTTCAAAACTTGGTTTGGACTCTGCCCATTTCTTCTTATGAATATGGATTTTTCCTAAGATTAAAAACAATTGGACAAGAAAAGAAAAATCCTTATCTGTTCCACCATCTTCGAAGTAAATAAACACATCTTTTTTTCCTCAATGTTAAAGTTTGTCCAGTTTTACGTCTTATATAGTTTTCAACATCTCTCCAAAATATCTTAGTATGTACAATCATAAAACAAATGACAAATTGTTTCGTCATAATTGCCACAAAAGGTACAGGAATATTCAATATCAAATTTAAATCTCTCTAACGTTTTCTTTGCTGGGTATATTCTATGTACAATTTTATAAGACACCTCCGAGGAACTTATAATGTTGAATTATGACTGCGTGTATGAAGGGGCGCGCGCGTCGGTCACATGACTCAGATCAAATTCCTGTGACGTAACTCACCGGCTCAAACGCGGCTCCGCTCCTCACGTACGCATCCGGTCAACGTGCTAAATCCTTAAAATCACATAATTCACCTGTTCTTTGCGAAATATGCCACTTAATGAAGAAACAAACATGACTTTTAAAAAGCACCTGCACGCGATAAACAGGAAAGTGACTGAAACGCGCAGCAACTTCCTGGTTGAAGGCGAAACAACTTCATATCGATGATTGACAGACAGAAAAGTGCCGACATGAGGTAAAAGACATGACGGTTATTCATATTAAGCAAACATAAGCAAGCACCAGAATATTTTAGGCTCGATTGTGGCAGTGAAGATGACATACGTGCTCTTCGTGAAGGTCACGTGATTCCGCAATGCAGTGACATGCATTTGGAAATGCTATTCAATCACATAGCTACACACACCTAGAGACGTAATTAAAAGCTTCCCGTTATCTGAAACAGTTATGACATGAATTAAATCACTGTCATCTGTGATGTAACGTTAGCAGGATGCGCTCAAATGTATTCAGTGTTTGATTTGCATCCTCACCATCATTCTCAGCCTACATTTTTACTGCTATTAGCCAGCCTGAACAGCCAGCTGTGGTGGATCTAAATAATGGCAGTGACAGACATTCCTATGCCCTAAACCCGATGACCTAAACATCAACCATGTGTCAGTCAAGCGCATCACAATTCAAGATAACGTTATATGACCTTGTGATTAACTGATGGTAGCCATCAATCTCCTCAGGCCCTCAAGGGCCATTTCATCCATTCTAACTATAAGCAAATCGAAGTATGAGGTTCTAACAAAGTTGCATTAATACAGTGCAACTGATATAAAGACGGAGCAGTCCATTTAACACTGATAACAGTGAATCTCGCACTATAATAAGTGCAGCAACAGAAGCATGTCCCAGCATGAACATCAGATGTCATAATGATACCGTGTAGAAAACATTCTGAACATTTCAATAGAAAACAACACGATAATCACGAGTTAAAGTGATCCAATATAGGAAAACGATCATGAGATGTCAGTGAGCTTTCTACTGTCACGTTACCTTGAGCATCTCCTCCGCTCGTCAACACTGCTATAGATTTCCCAGCGCCCGTCAGGTTCTCAAAGAACTTCTTGTTGTCTGGCTGAGCCATTTTCCCGTGTTTTAATAATTACAATATGTTAAAACAATATTTAATAAATTCAATTCTATATGTAAAGTGCCAGTTGGGGTACTCTTTCCTCCCCTCTCCTCTTCTCTTCTCTCACCAGCGGTCTCTTCCTTCGTCAACCTGCATCAACAGTTTCTGTGACTGACATCTTCTCAGCCAATGGCTGAATAGATCAAGAATTCTTGTCAGGATGTTGACCAATAGTAGACCCGTGTAGGAAGATGATGTGGGCGGGGCGATTATTTTGCATTGGACAAATATGGTTCGGAAAAAAATTCCGGTAACTGTCAGAGGCTGTCAAGAGCATAATAGTTAAACTTTTAATTTACAGTTTGTTACACCTATATATTTTTTAACCGTGCAATTAAATTATATATTAACATTTACACGGGCGTGTTTACAATCTTGCTAGTCATTTGTGTAGCTTTTAAACCGTTATTTTTAGAGTATGCTGTCGTCTGTTGGTTAGTATAAGAACTGCAAGGGAATGTAATTGATGTTTCTAAGAATGAAGATTAAATTCTTGTGTAGGCTATTCATCCAAATGATCATATTACAGTGACTTTTTAGATTTGTTTTATTCAAAATAGTAATTATTAATATGCAAAAACAAAATATTATTTTATTCATTATAATACACCCCGGTTTCACAGACATGGCTTAAAGGAGTAGTTCACTTTTAAGAAAACTTTTTGCTGATATTTTACTCACCCCCATGTCATCCAAGATGTCCATATCTTTCTTTCTTCAGTCGAAAAGAAATTAAGGTTTTTGATGAAAACATTTCAGGATTTTTCCCCATATAATGCACTTCAATGGGGAACCAGACGGTTCTAGGTCCAAAAGACACTCTCAGTACAAACTGTAAACTGTTCAAAGGTCTTTAAACTATTCCAGACGATGAATAAGGGTCTTATCAAGCGAAAGGATCGCTCATTTAATAAATAAATTACAAAGTTTAAGTTTTATGAGCTCGAATGCTCGCCTTGCTCTGTTCTGTGGTGCACATTTGTGTAAACTCATTCATCAAAATGAACAAATCTTTTTCCGAGTCAGTTGGTTCATTCAACGAACGAAACAAATGAATTGACTCAGAAAAAGATTTGTTCATTTTGATTAACAAGTTCGAACAGGAGAGTCAAATGTATGTTTGAGCTGTTTAATTTGAAAATATTTTGCACTGACATATCTTAAAGCATATCACTTGTTTTGTCTCAAAATGCACACTTTGTTTCACTATGTTTTTTTCTAAGGCACATTTATAAAATGTTTTAATTGAACTAAGGCCTAAACCTGGCTAATCTAAGCCTTGTCTGTGAGACCATTGCAACATTTTACATGCATTTTGTTTGTTTGTTTAATATACATACTGTATATTTATATTCAATCCCAACATCATATGACAGAAGGATGAATGAATTAAAAAAAAATATTGAACAACAACAACAACATTCAGCACAAAGTGTTCACAAAAAAAGCCCACATTGTTTCCATTGTGGTCCTTAAGATGGAAGATGAGTAACAGTACATACTGTAAGAACATTGAGGACAATAAAAAGGGGGGCATAAAAAGATACAAACAAATAAAACAGATTAAAACACAATAAAAAGAATGAAACAAGGGATTAAGTAGATAATAC